>NW_027763908.1:0-4011 GCF_054177405.1 Leptonychotes weddellii
AAAAAAAAAAGCAAAACCCTATGCATGTTTCTAATGCTAGCAGTAACAGCAATAGATGTCAGTATGTGCATTTCGAAAACTCTGCAAGTGTATACAAAATATAGACAGTAATTACTCTAGGAAATAACAATTTCATTTTCAACCTTATTCAAAATCATCACATATTGCTTCTCTAATTGAAAAAGGCTTCTATCTCATTTTAAATATGAGTAGGTGTAATAAATACATTTCACATTAATAAACTGAAAGTTTCAAATGAAAGTTTATGCATCTACGCATCTGCATCTACGGGATAAGCTCCTTTTTGACAGTTACTGTGTGCTATAAACATTACATTGTTTATATTCTTTAGTCCACTGATGGTTAACATAGAGAGCCTTAATTCATAATTCTATTGTAACAGCAGAAAACTGGAAAAGTCCAAGTGGTTGACAGAGGAATAGTTAAATAAACTGCCACTCTCAATAAAATATTATGCAGCCATTTATTAAGAAGCGTTAAGAAGACTATGAAACAATATGAAATGCTCACATTAAGGGTGATGGTAATGATACTGGTAATAATGTTAAGAGTAAATGGCAAGATACAGAAGTGTCTATTCAAATGTGTACAGTAGGATCTCTGAATGGAAAATAAAACAGAAAGAAATTTACCAGAGCTAAGAAGAATGTGGTTTAGATGGTGGCCCTCTTGTTTATTTTTCTTCCTTATGCCTTTTCATATTTTCCAATTTTCTGAGTAACCACTTATTACATTTATAATGGAAAATAATGCAATCACTCCTATTGATGGGATATTATAGATAGCAACAGTCTTCTTACTGGCCTGGTGTATAAATTTATTCACATTTTTCTTTCATTCAACCCTTGGGTTCATTTAAAAAAAAAAAAAACAAGTTCTAATCCTTCAGCTGCCCCTAACTTTCCCAGTGCACTGGAGCAACCTACCAACCTCTCCGTGAATCGCTGTAAAATTAGACTATTTCACTAGGCTACATGAGAAATCAAATAATTTATGAAAAATGAAATAGTCACAAAAGGAGTCTATTTTTCTTTTTTTTTTTTTAAAGATTTTATTTATTTATTTGACAGAGAGAGACACAGCGAGAGAGGGAACACAAGCAGGAGGAGTGGGAGAAGCAGGCTTCCCACTGAGCAGGGAGCCCGATGCGGGGCTCAATCCCAGGACCCTGGGACCATGACCTGAGCCGAAGGCAGACGCTTAACAGCTGAGCCACCCAGGTGCCCCAGGAGGTCTATTTTTCTAATGGTTAAGCTTAGCATCACAAATGAGCACCCAGGGATCTGCAGGCCAACATCAAAAGAGTTGAGTCCGGCACAATTCAGACACTCAGTGACTTAATTTCTCCGTTTTTCAACTTTTTCACTTGTGAAATAACTGTGTTGAACTAGAATCTAAATTTTAGTCTTAGAATTTTCCTAAAATGAAGGGATTGGAAAGTACCTACTGTGGGCTGGGAAGTATTAGTTATTATTACCTTTATTTAACATATAAAGAAACGAACATTTAAAGGGGCTGAGAAAGTTGACCAACGTGGTGACTGAGCTAGGCAGGGTTCAGTCCAGGGTGTTTGAACCCTTCTCTCTAAGATTTTGTAGGGCAGGGAGGTGAGGCTTCAGAGGGATGAACAATTTGTCCAAGGTACACTGCCAGGTAGTGCCAGGCAGACTCCGATCTCTTGATGCCAGTCATACATCCACTTTACATTTTCCTCTTTCCATATTTTTACAAGTTCATTATCATCAGTTAACAGTATTTATTTTATTTTTCCCTTTCATTTCCTCTCTTCACCAATTTGCTTTCTGGGAGTGTTTGTGGATCTGATAGTGCAGTTCACTAATTTGTTCTTCAACTACATACTTTCTACTCTGTATCCTATCTCTTGAGTTTGATACTGTAACCATATTTTTTATCTATAATCAGTATATCCTCCTATATACCATCCTGTCCCTGCATCATGTCACAGAGATTCTCTCATCTCTTTGAGGCTCTGTATCGTGCTCTTTGGAATTCTTGATCTATTCGATTATTTCCAATTCCTAGAGTAATGCGATAGTCAGGATAGGATAGGACGTGCTGCAGTAACAAGTATTCCTGAATAGTTCAGTGGCTAATTCAAAGCTTTATTTCTCACTCACAGGCAACTACCCCTTCTCACCATGATCCTGTCCCCCGGTACACTTTTAATTAATTCTCTGCCCCAGGCATTGTTCTTCAGGATGTTTCCTGAGTGTACTCACCTACTGTTCAGAGTCTGGAGGGGAAGAAAGAGGAAGGAATGCTCAGTGGTGGACCACTAGGTTGGCTGTCTCCCTGACATTATCCCTACCCTCTGTCCACAGCACAGGATAGATGCTGCTCTTTATCCACAAAGAGGCAGGCTATGATTTTCCCAAGGCCATGGGGGGGGGGGGTGACCCACAAGGGAGGTATGCTCAATTTGTCCCAAACTGTTGAGCACAAACCTCCTCTGCCCCAATCCCATTTCTTCCCCAGCAGCTCTCACAACCTCCTTTTCTCTCCCTAGGGGTTTCCTGCTCTTTGCTTCTCAGATTCCCATGTTGCTTTCATTTCTCTGGCATCCCAGAGTTAGGCTGGGTTGGGTGAGGGAGCAGGGGCCTGTCCTAGGTCCCTGACTTATCAGGCTCCAGAGTCCAAGGCATTTTACTGCAGCATTTCTAATGTCTCCTTGGAAATTGATAAGATCTTTAAGATAGTGAGCTTTTCCAGAGAACACTGGATTTCTCCCCCTACCCCCATTGCAATAAGGGTACATAGTGCTGGCACACAGCAAGGGTTAAAAATATGTTGATTTGACCTGAATATCCAATAGCCCTTCATGTGAAGGGGGAACCACTTCTCCCAAAATGTGCAGCCCCGAGGAGTGTAGCCACACCAAAGTGTATTTTGCCATTCTTGGAAGAAGCTTAAACTCAGTGCCCCCTCTCTTCTCAAGCTGTTGTTCATATTTGGACAGCTTAGGAGAATGGGACAGGAGGTCAGACATGACAGTCATGAGGTGAGTTGATGGCCTAATTTGCACCCTGCCTGGAAGTTGACTTTTATGAAATAATTAGACACCAGGAAGCCACCAAATGAGATATTGCTGTCAGCACTTTTTGTTATCAGGAGAAGATATGTATGATTTGCTTATGACATATGCCTAAAATAAAATAAGTATAAACACTTCAGACCTAAAATCATCACCTAAACTGCAGTTAAAAAGAAGGCCTGATTTCTCCAACTACTTAATTGAATCACAACATCTAATTGGAAAAATGGAGAAGTCCAATTACTTTTTTCTTTCCTCTGCCCAGCATCCCCACTGTAACAGATGTTACTGGTTGCCCAGTTCAAACTCACCCCCTGCCTGTTGGTCCCTTACCTATCCCAAACAGTAGAGAAACAAAACCTCAAAAATTTGCTTTGCCAGTCTACCTTGCAGCCAGGGTAGCTTAGCAAGCCAGTTCTGGCCAAAGGTTTGCAAGAGAAATCTCCTTGGAGGAGCAGGGATCATAAACCCGATAATGGACCATTCATAAGAATACCCTCCCCCTCTTTCACGTCCCCCTCTTCCTCTTTCCTGCCTTCAGATGCAGTCACAACACCTGGAGCTGTTGGATTATCTGGCAGGCAGCACAGCTTAGCAAGAAAAAACAACAGGATAGGAACGCAGAGCAGAATGATGGTAGGAAGTCTCCTTGAAGTGTCCTTGAAGACACAGTTGAGCTGCTTCACCAAACTTGGAAATGCTTGCCCCCCCCCCAAACATCTTGTGAAGTGAAATAATTAAATGCATCATAGCTTGAGCAACTATTTGCCAGTATTATTTTACTTGTGGCCAAAACTATTCCTAACAATATGTGCCCCCCGAAAAGGGGAGCTGTCATTATCCAAAGGAACAATTCTGAATCTCTGTAAGTTGATCAAAGGAGTTCAACAGGCATGAACTGTACTGCAATCCTTTTGCCGTCAAAATATAAAGGGATG
>NW_027763909.1:0-297 GCF_054177405.1 Leptonychotes weddellii
TTCTCAAAGTGTGGTTTGGAACCCCTGGGGGTCCCCAAGGTCCTTTCCAAGGGTCCACAAGGTTAAAACTTAGTATGCATTAACATTAAGATATTATTTGCTTTTCAATTTATTGTCTCACGAGTGTACCGTGGACTCTCTAGAGGCTACACGATAGGTGATAAGCCAACCGACTGAATGCAGCAGATCCGAGAATCTAGCTGTCTTCTGTAAAACCAAACATTAAGGAGGTCTGCAAAAGGACTGTTGAGTCTCAGATCTGTACCTCTGAGACAAATAATGCAAGATATGTTAAGA
>NW_027763910.1:0-297 GCF_054177405.1 Leptonychotes weddellii
TTCTGTATGTATTGAAAGGATCATATGGTTTTTCATCCTTTCTCTTCTTTTTTTAAATTTTTTAAAATTAATTTTTATTATTTTTTTATCCTTTCCCTTCTTGATGTGATGTATCATGTAACTAATTTCTGAATATTGAACCACCTTGCATTCCTGGAATAAATCCTACTTGATCATGGTGAATGATTTTTTTTTTTTTTAATGTATTGTTGGATTCCATTTGCTAATATTTTATTGAGGATTTTTCTTCATCTTTGTTCATCAGAGGTATTGGCCTCTATTTCTCTCTCTCTCTCT
>NW_027763911.1:0-297 GCF_054177405.1 Leptonychotes weddellii
GCGCCTGGGTGGCTCAGTTGGTTAAGCAACTGCCTTCGGCTCAGGTCATGATCCTGGAGTCCCGGGATCGAGTCCCGCATTGGGCTCCCTGCTCAGCGAGGAGCCTGCTTCTCCCTCTGACCCTCCCCCCTCTCATGTACTCTCTCTCATTCTCGCTCTCTCAAATAAATAAATAAATCTTTAAAAAAAAAAAAAAGAAAAAGATATTTACTGAAGTAATAATACTGAAATGCTTCTGACATACATTAAGTGGAAAAGCAAAATACGAAGTTGTTTGTATGTTATGCTTAAAATCAC
>NW_027763912.1:0-297 GCF_054177405.1 Leptonychotes weddellii
AAAAAAAAATCTCAGAACTCATTTGTCACTATCAGAGGTGGTTGGTGCCCCAAACTGGTACTCTGAAAATTGCCATTTAAGGAAAGAATTAAAAAAAGAAAGGATTTATCCTGCCTACCTATATAGTTCCCCACATAAATTTTATTGTAGGATGCCCAAATGACCTGAGTTCATGAAGAATGCTTTCCAATTAAGCAAAAGAATTTTAGTTAAGGTGGACAAAAAATAAAATGATAAAAATCTCAATTTTTCATCCCTCAATAAAATAAAGGAGTCAGGCAACTATTACCAGAATGG
>NW_027763913.1:0-297 GCF_054177405.1 Leptonychotes weddellii
TTTTGCCAAAGATTAGTTGACTATATTTATGTGGGTCTATTTCTAGGCTCTCTATTCTGTACCATTGATCTATGTGTCTATTCTTTCACCAAAACTACTCTGTATTGTCTACTGTAGCTTTATAATAAATCCTGAAATCTGGTATTGTCAATCCTCCAACCTTTTATTCTCCTTCAATATTGTGTTGGCTATTCTGGGTCTTTTGCCTCTCCATACAAACTTTAGAATCAGCTTGTCAATATTCACAAAATAACTTGCTGAAACCTTTATTAGGATTGCACTGAATCTTCAGATCAA
>NW_027763914.1:0-297 GCF_054177405.1 Leptonychotes weddellii
GAGGGTCAGAGGGAGAAGCAGGCTCCCCGCCGAGCAAGGGAGCCCGATGCGGGACTCGATCCAGGGACTCCAGGATCATGACCTGAGCCGAAAGCAGCCGCTTAACCAACTGAGCCACCCAGGCGCCCCGAGTTTGGGGCAGATTCTGATGCTGGGCCACGCATGGACTTTGAGCGATCCAAGCTACAGCTACTAGTATCAGGGCTGCTACCAAAGGGAAAAGTTATGCTGAAATGACAGATAGCTAAGGAAATTAGAGTGATTGACCAAAAAAATGGGGAAGACAAAAGAGAGAGC
>NW_027763915.1:0-297 GCF_054177405.1 Leptonychotes weddellii
CAAATGAAGGGGAGGAGGGAGGAAGAGTCAGGTTACATAGGTCCTTGTAGGCAAAGTAAGGATCCTTTCTTCCTTTCTTCTTTCCTTCCTTCTCTTCATTCCTTCCTTCCTTTTTCTTTCTTTCTTTCTTTCTTGCCCCCCCCCAAATATAAAAGGAGGTTATTGAGTAAGGTTAAGCAATGGGACGACATGATTTAATGAGATTTTTACAGATTTCAAACACAGGTTGAAAATAAAAGAAATCATCAAATGATGACAGAAAATTCCAGGGCACAATGTAATGTACCAAAAGGGAAG
>NW_027763916.1:0-297 GCF_054177405.1 Leptonychotes weddellii
CTGCTAATTGTAGTTAACATGTTGTTTGTTAGAACCCTAGAGCTTTTTAATCTTTTTTTAAAGATTTATTTATTTATTTGAGAGAGAGTGCATGAGCGAGCAGTGGGGAGGAGCAGAGGCAGAGGGAGAGGAGAATCTTAAGAAGACTCTGCACTTATGCACCCCAATGTTCATAGCAACAATGTCCGCAATAGCTAAACTGTGGAAGGAACCGAGATGCCCTTCAACGGATGAGTGAATAAAGATGTGGTCCATATATACAATGGAATATTACTCAACCATCAGAAAGGATGAATA
>NW_027763917.1:0-297 GCF_054177405.1 Leptonychotes weddellii
AAGATAAAGTCGGGGGCGGAGCAAGATGGCGGAGGAGTAGGAGACCTGGATTTCGTCTCCTCTCAGGAATTCAGCTGGATAGGGATCAAACCATTCTGAACACCTACAAACTCAACAGGAGATCGAAGAAAAGAAGAGCAACAACTCTCTCATCAGAAAAGCAACCACTTTCTGGAAGGTAGGACGTGCGGAGAAGTGAACCCTAGGCGATATTCGGGAGGATAGACGGCGGGGGAGGGGCCTCCGTCGGCCGCTTCTGGCAAGTGATAGAGCCGCGGAGCACAAAATCGGAACTTT
>NW_027763918.1:0-297 GCF_054177405.1 Leptonychotes weddellii
AGATCATGACACCAGCTGAAATCAAGAGTCAGCTGCTTAACTGGCTGAGCCATCCGGACAACCTTGTATTATCTTTTAAACGTCAATAAATATGAAAGGATTCCAAAATAAAAAGGTCATTGCTTTTTAAATGGCTTACCTGATACTTATACCACCAGAATCATCTCATGTAAAATGCCAAGATCCACATGAAGATATACTGATGTGCTGACAGTATGCATGGATTCAAAATGAAAGCCTCAACTTCCAGAAAAAGGAAGCTTAAAGGTAGTTCATTTGTAACATTTAGTCAGTTTT
>NW_027763919.1:0-4010 GCF_054177405.1 Leptonychotes weddellii
GTTCGTCTACCCCTCCGATTTCCCCCGCTTCATTCTTCCCCTCCCGCTACCTTCTTCTTCTTCTTTTTTTTCTTAACATATATTGCATTATTTGTTTCCGAGGTACAGATCTGAGATTCAACAGTCTTGCACAATTCACAGCGAATAGCCTTTTTTTTATTTCGACTTGGATTTTAGTTCTTTTATTTCTCCAGAGATGGTTTCTCTAATATCTTCCATGCTTTTTACAAGCCCAGCTAGTATCTTTAAAATTGTCATTCTGAACTCTAGTTCCGACATCTTACTAATGTCCGTATTGATTAGGTCCCTGGCAGTTAGTACTGCCTCTTGTTCTTCTTCATGAGGTGATTTTTTTCCATCTTGTCATTTTGTCCAGAGGAGAATAGATGAATGAGAGAACAAAATGCTAACAGGGTAAAATGACCCCAGAAATATATACACTAAACAAATCAGAAGAGACCTGAAACTGAGGGAAAAGAAAAGGAAAGAAAGAAAAAAGAAAAAGATATAAAAAGAAAAAGATTAAAAAACATATATATATGATCAAATATGATCAGGCTGGTGAATAGATCAGTGCCACACACTAGATTTTGGGTGTATTTTGGTCTGTTAAAAGAAAGTGCCTCCCAAAAATTTAAAGAAAGAAAAACTTATATATGTACAAAAATAAGGGTAAATACAATTAAGGGATGGAATATGACTGTAAAGATGAAAATTATAAAAGATTTTATAAAAGGAATTGATAAGAAGTTGGTTAAAAAAAGAAAGAAGAGAAATTAAATAAAAATGGGGGAGAGAATGTGATCAGGCAGGAGACTAGAACAAAGCCATACACTAGACAATTAGGGTATATTGGTCTGTTATAGGAAACTGTATCCCAAAATTTTAAAGAGAGAACAAATTATATATATACCAAAAATAAGGTTAACTACTATTAAGGGATAGAATATGACTCTAAAAATGAAAAATAAAAAAGATTTTTTAAAAAGAGAATGATAAGATGTTGGTTGAAAAAGGGAAAAAGAGGGGCGCCTGGGTGGCTCAATCATTAAGCATCTGCCTTCGGCTCAGGTCATGGTCCCAGGATCCTGGGATCGAGCCCTGCATCAGGCTCCCTGCAGAAGCCTGCTTCTCCCTCTCCCACTCCCCCTACTTATGTTCCCTCTCTCGCTGTGTCTCGCTCTGTCAAATAAATAAATAAAATCTTTAAAAAAAAAAGAAAAAGGGAAAAAGAAAAATTCAAAAAAAAAAGAAAATTAAAAAGACTAAGTTTGAAAGACTAAAGGAACAGGGGGGGAAAAAGCCATGAATTCGCTCTGCTGTATTCCCCTAGCGTTGGAGTTCTGCCATTCTCATTGATCGGTAAACTTGGTCTTGGCTGGCTGTTCTTGCTGATCTTCTAGGGGAGGGGCCTGTTGCCAAGGTTCTCAAATGTCTTTGCCAGAGGTGGAATTGCCCCACCCTTGCCAGTACGGGCTAAGGAATGTGCTGGAGTTTGCTCTCAGGAGCTTTTGTTCCCTGCAAGCTTTCCCTACAGCTTTGGAGGATGAGAGTGAAAATGGCGCCCTCCAATCTCCACCCGGGAGGAGCCGAGAACTCGGAGCCCCACTCCTCAGTGCGCCCCCAGAGAAAAGCAGTCAATCACTCCTGTCTCCCCAACTCCGGCCGCACTCTGTGCTCACCCGGCCTGTGACTGAGCGTTTCTATCTCTGGCACACGACCCCATGTGGAGTCTCCAAACCCAGCAGATCCCTGCGGTGCCCTCCCTCGCCACTCCTCCTGGGGGAGGAAGGGGAGTGTCCCTGGATCTGCCGCTTGTTGGGTCCCTGCTGGAAGAGCAGTGGCCTGACTGTGCTGCAGATCACAGTTCATGGCAACCCCGAGATGAGAGCCCACTCCTTGGCTCTGTCTTTGCAGCCGGCTTCCCCGCTCTGATACCTGGGAGCTCTGCCGCACTCAGGCACCCCCAGTCTTTCTGTGACCCTGAGGGTCCTGAGACCACACTGTCCCAGCGAGGGTTCCACCCCCGCTTAGCCACTGGAGCGACGTCCCTCAGCGGAGCAGACTTTTGAGAGTTTCCAATTTTGTGCTCCTTGGCTCTATCACTTGCCGGTAGCTGGCCGGTGGAGGCTCCCTCCCCCGAAGTCTATCTTCCCGAATATCACCTCGGATTCACTTCTCCACATGTCCTACCTTCCAGAAAGTGGTCGTTTTTCTGTTCAGAGAGTTTCTGCTATTCTTTTCTTTGCTCTCCTGTTGAGTTCGTAGGTGTTCAGAATGGTTTTGATCCCTATCCAGCTGAATTCCTGGGACCAGACAAAACTTAGGTCTCCTACTCCTCTGCCATCTTGCTCCTCCTCTTCCTTGCAAATTTGGATGCCTTTTATTTCTTTTTTTTTTTTAAAGGTTTTTTTTTTTTATTTGAGAGAGAGAGAGCACGAGAGGGAAGAGGGTCAGAGGGAGAAGCAGACTCCCTGCTAAGCAGGGAGCTGATGCGGGACTTGATCCCGGGACTCCAGCATCATGACCTGAGCCGAAGGCAGTCGCTTAACCAACTGAGCCACCCAGGCGCCCTGGATGACTTTTATTTCTTTGTGTTGTCTGATTGCTGTGGCTAGGAATTCCAGTACTATGTTAAATAAGAGTGGTGAGAGTGGGCATCCCTGTCTGTTCCTGACCGTACAGGAAAAGCTGTCAGTTTTCCCCCATTAAGAATGATATTAGCTGTGGGTTTTTCAAATATGGGCTTTATTATTTTGAAGTGTGTTCCCTCTATCCCTATTTTGTTGAGGATTTTTATCATGAATGGATGTTTCAACCTGTCAAATGCTTTTTCTGCATCTATTGAAAGGATCATATGTTTCTTAGCCTTTCTTTTATTAATGTGGATTATTGCATTGATTAGCTTATGAATACTGAACCATACTTACAACCCAGGAATAAAACCCACTTGATCTTGGTGAATGGTTTTTTTTTTTTTAATATTTTATTTATTTGAGAGAGAGAGAGCAAGAGAGAGCAGGAGTAGGGAGGAGGGAGAAGCAGGCTCCCAGTGGAGTAGGGAGGCCCATGCAGGGCTCAATCCCAGGACCTTGGGATCATGACCTGAGCTGAAGGCAGAGGCTCAACTGACTGAGCCACCCAAGCGCCCAAAGTGAATGATTCTTTTAATACACTGTTGGATTTGATTTATTAGTATTCTGTTGAGAATTTTTGCACCCATATTCATCAGGAATATTGCCTGTATTTCCTTTTTTAGTGGAGTCTTTGTCTGGTTTTTGTATCAGAGTAACATTGACCTCATAGAATGATTTTGGAAGTTTTACTTCCTTTTTTTTTTTTTTTTACTTCCATTTCTATTTTGGGGGGATAGTTTAAGAAAAACAGGTATTAACTCTTCTTAAATGTTTGGTAGAATTTCCCTGTGAAGCCATCTGGCCATGGGCTTTTGTTTGTTGGGATATTTTTGATTACTGATTCAATTTCTTTGCTGGTTGTTGGTCTGTCCAAGTTTTCTGTTTCTTCCTATTTCAATTTTGGTAGTTTATATGTTTCTGGGGATTTATCCATTTCTTCCAGGTTTTCCAATTTGTTGGCATATACATTTTCATAATATTCTCTTATAATTGTTTTTATTTCTGAAGTGTTGGTTGTTATTTCCCCTCTCTCATTTGTCATTTTATTTATTTGAGTCCTTTCTCTTCTCTTTTTGATCAGTCTGGCTAGAAGCTTATTGATTCTATTCATCTCTTTCAAAGAACCATCTCCTGGTTTGACTGATCTCTTTTACTGTTTGTTTGTTCATAGCTCATTTATTTCTTCTCTAATCTTTATTAATTCCCATCTTCTGCTGGCTTTAGGCTTTATTTGTTGTTCTTTTTCTAGCTCCTTTAGGTGTAAGGTTAAGTTGTTTATTTGAGATTTTTCTTGCTTCTTGAGGTAGGTCTGTATTGCTATATACTTCCATCTTAGGACCACTTTTGCTGTATCCCAAATGTTTTGGGCTGTCA
>NW_027763920.1:0-297 GCF_054177405.1 Leptonychotes weddellii
TGACCTCGGACAAGTTCCTGACCTCACTGGGCCTCGGTTTGCCCATCTTTAAAATGGGGCCAATAAAAATGGGGAGGAAGGGGAGCCGCATTATCTAAATTTGAGAAAGGCCACAGGACCTTTGATGCTCAATGAGATGGATTTTTAAAGTCAGGAGCAGGGGTACTTATTGGGGGCACAAAGTGGGCAAGTCATCCCCGAAGAGCCAGATGTCCTTTGCCTTTTAGCCAGGAGTTAAAGGGCTGGGACTGCACACTGGGTGGAACCCCATGGGGGATTACACCCCTCTCCTCCTGA
>NW_027763921.1:0-297 GCF_054177405.1 Leptonychotes weddellii
TGAGAACAGCGTCGGGAAGATAATTGGACCCATTATAATTATACGGTAACTGCATGTAGTATTAAATTCCTCCCCCCCCATTTCATCTATCGAGGAATAGGAAAACAATATAAGCAATTTCCTTGTAATAAAAGAAAGAAGAAAAGAAAAAAAGATCAACTCCAGAGGAGAACATTCCAGAAGGTCTCCAAACACAGCCGTTCTCTCCCTCCAGCCTTGAACAACCGTCTAGTGCCAAGTTCTCCTTATGTGTAACCTTAACTTGGCCTGCTTTGGTTCCACAGCCCCCCGGTCTTC
>NW_027763922.1:0-297 GCF_054177405.1 Leptonychotes weddellii
CCTACCCACAATCCCTCCTCTCAGGGATAACGGCTCCTGGCACTTTGGGAATCTAGGCTCAGGCCGAAGTTGACAGTGAACCTCTGCCTGGGTCTGGGACGTGCACTGTCGCCCACTCACCCTTCCCCTGTCCCTGCCATGCCGTGCCAGGGCTGGACCAGGCATGCTGAAGCCGGGGGCAACCTCTCCAAGGGCCGAGGTCCCCTCTCTGGCTGCTTGGACTGGTCTGGAGTCTCGGACCGTGTCCACTGACCAGAGGCCACCCTGCCAGGGCGCACAGAGGTGGATCCCTCCAGG
>NW_027763923.1:0-297 GCF_054177405.1 Leptonychotes weddellii
AACTTACAGAAAAGTTGGAAAACTGAATGAAGAACTTTTTTCCCCCATGAATCATTTAGAGCAAGTCACCCACCTAATGGTTCATCACTCCTGAACATTTCAGTGCAAATTTCCTATAAATAAGGACATCCTCCAATACAAATGCAACATAACCATCAAAATCAGATAATTTACATGGATATATTCAAGATCCCATTCAAGTTTCACCCATTGCTTCAAAAATGTCTCTTGTAAGGGTGCCTGGGTGGCTCAGCTGATTAAGCATCCAACTCTTCATTTCAGCTCAGGTCATGATCT
>NW_027763924.1:0-297 GCF_054177405.1 Leptonychotes weddellii
GAAGGTCCATCTTCTTCTTAAGGTCTTCAACTTACATGCATAAGTCCTACCACATTATGGGGGGTAATCTTTACTCAAAGCCTGATGATTGGAGCACGTTAATGTCACCTAAAAATACCTTCACTGCCACCTTCATTTTTGACTAGCTCTCTGGGCACCGTGGTCTAGCCAAGTTGACCTATAAAATTAACCATCACAGGTCTCTTAACTACTCTGATAGTTCTTTCAGTTCTATTCTATGCTTTTTTTTTTTTTGTAGCTTTTAATTTTATTATGTTATGTTAGTAACCATACAAT
>NW_027763925.1:0-297 GCF_054177405.1 Leptonychotes weddellii
TGCTGATCACCTTTTTTTTTTAAACAAGTGACGGAAACCTAATTTTATTAAATATTAAAGTAAAAAATGACTCACTGCTAAGTGTTCACGGTAACAGTCTTTCCCACCCCACTTACAGGGCATTTGTAGTTTCAAGTTATGTCGAGAACAGAATTAAGACTACGGTTCAGGGTACTGTGTAATTATTTAAAAACTCTTGGCTGTTCCTGACAGTGTTCCTGACAATACTTAATTGTTCATTTACAATTTCCCTTTCAAAACAAACAAACAAAAAACCCCAGAAACACCTGCTGGAAC
>NW_027763926.1:0-297 GCF_054177405.1 Leptonychotes weddellii
CAGGGTCGGGTCCGTGAAAATGTTTTTGCCCCGAATCTGAGCAGCAGTTTGGAGGAATTTGTTAACAGATATTTTGTTTTGGACAGATTGCTTAACTTTGAGCCTGTTCGAAAGTGGCCTGTTGGCTTGCATGTTTGATTTGGGGGACACCCTTGGCCCTGCCCTTGGATCTCGATAGGATCATTTCCTGCACACGGCTATAGAGCACGCTGGCCTTTTGCATGTCCTGCATCATATATTTCCACCAGGCGAGGTGGGTTTGGGGGTCTTTATGTTTTTTGTTTCGTTTTACAGAGA
>NW_027763927.1:0-297 GCF_054177405.1 Leptonychotes weddellii
TCTGCAAATTCTCGATTAAGTCTAGAATTATTCCAAAATAAGCTTCTAAATGCAGTAACTAAGACCTGCATTTATTTATTTATTTATTTAAAGTTGGGTTTTTTTTTTTAAGATTTTATTTATTTATTTGACAGAGAGAGACACAGCGAGAGAGGGAACACAAGCAGGGGGAGTGGGAGAGGGAGAAGCAGGCTTCCCGCCGAGCAGGGAGCCCGATGCGGGGCTCGATCCCAGGACCCTGGGATCGTGACCTGAGCCGAAGGCAGCCGCTTAACCGACTGAGCCACCCGGGTGGCC
>NW_027763928.1:0-297 GCF_054177405.1 Leptonychotes weddellii
CTTACAGCCCCTGCTTCCCCTCCAACGGTGCTGGTGTGGGGATTACAGGAGGAGATGATACATATTCTCGGTGAGCTGTAAGCATCATTCCCCTGTGTAGGATAAAGAGTGAGCTTCCATCCCCCATGCAGTGGAGCCATCCAAGTCCCGTGTCTGGCTTCACCCACTACCAGGTGTCCAGCTCATTCTGTAGACCGTCAATACCTGAACACCTACAGAGCCGTTGTGAAGCACCAGACAGTTACTGCGCTCCAGTCTCTACTTGGAGGAAATCACTTTTAGCGTCACAACAGCACA
>NW_027763929.1:0-297 GCF_054177405.1 Leptonychotes weddellii
TGATCATACAAGTTTAGGAAATGTCCTAAACTATATTTCATCCTCCTTTTAGAAACTGTAATACATATTAGAATATGATATGCACTAAGATGCCCTGAAATGCCTTGCAAAAAAGAAAGCTGTTTAACTTTGACCTAGCAGATAAACACATTGCCACAGAACCTTTCTCCGCGCCCCTCCTCTCCTTTCCTTTCTCTCTTCCAGAAATAACTGTTAACATCTCTTAGAAATGGAGCTCCATAAGTCAATCAGAGAAAGACATGTATCATATGACCTCACTGATATGAGGAATTCTTA
>NW_027763930.1:0-13974 GCF_054177405.1 Leptonychotes weddellii
ACTTGAGTTCGTAGATGACGCAGGCCCGGGGGGTGAGGCTAACAGTGATGTGCACTGATGGAGAATGGGAAGGTCGGGGAGCTCCACAGGAAAAGCACTAAGACCTGCACACCACACACATGCTACGGGCGAAGAACAAAAACAGGACACTTATGTTATACTTCATATATTATCATATCGAATACTGAGAGAAATAAGAACAAGGTATTCAACATTAAGGGAGATTTTCTAATTAACCTTCAGTGGGGAAAGGGGGTGGATTTAATCCCACGTCGAGTTTATTCAAGGGAAGGATAAAAATCTTTGAAAGCCACGTTGCAGGAGAACTCTCAGGTTCGCATGGAGACCAAGTTAAAATCGGGGTGTGTGTTAAAAGGAACAAGAATTCTGTACCCTCGCCACCATTTCCACAGATCCTGGGCTGGTGTCTTCAGGCAGTTTCCCGAGGCACCTCCCTGAGTGCTGAGCTCCCCAGCTCCCTGGGGATATTTGCACCAGGGATCGATGAGGGCCATCTGCATTACTCTGCAGCTGGAAAAAGCTGCCCCTAAGGATGCAAAAGGATTCGCCCTCCTGAGCATCACCTCGGCCCCCTGCGTCTCTGTGCATCCATGTTCCCAACCTCCTCCAAGCCTTGAGGAGATATGGGTGGCACAGTAGGTCACTTCCTAAAAGTGGGTAGACATCCTGCCTCCCTCCAATCTACCAGAGAAAGCAATCTTAAATATCTAGGGTGAAGACTCAGCTTTGAGCACAATATAAAACGCCTCCCATGGTATTTCTCTAGATTTATCTTTCTCTGCTCCCTGTTTTGCAACTGCCTGTCATTCCCAACATGCACCAAATTATTTTCACACGTCTGTGCTTTGGCCAAATTTGTTTCTCATGCCTGGAAAACCTCTTGTATTCTTTGGGTAGCTAATTGCCCCTCATCCTTCAATGTCTAGCTAAGACATCATCTCGCGAGTAAATGGAGACTAACATTATCCTGTGTGCAGTGTGTGCACGGCACAGACTTCATTGTGTGGGGACGCTCTCTCCATAGGGCTGGCTGTTTTTCCACCAAGCAAGACCCTCCGAGGCCAGGGGGCAGTTCCTAGTCCAGGGCCTGGGTCTGTGCCTGAATTCCCACGAGGCGCCAGGACCTGCTCAGTGATGTGAATGAACCGCTTCCGTCTTGGTGCTGCTCTCCCTTCCCTGGAGCCTCAGGCTGCAGGCAGACTCCCAGGGAGCTGAACACGGCATTCCATCGTTATGGGAAAAAACAGAAAGAAGAAGGAGTTCCCTTCTCCCCAGACTGATGGTCACGCCTGTGAGATTGAGAAATAGAATAGGTGGTTTTGGGGGGAGGGAGTCAGGTCGTGTGCAATCTGTGGAGCGCTGTTAGGAGCCCGCCCTGCTCACCCCTCTCAACTCCACAGGCCTGGGGGTGGGGAGGCTCTTCTTGTCCCCATCTGGGTGTGTGCACCAGGCCGCTGGGTGGTAGAGCGGCCATCCACCCTGTATTGCCTGGATCTGGTACAATTAATGTGATGTGATTTTCGAATTACGGAACAAGTTGAAAAATATTGGTCCAGGAATTAGCTATTCATTGTGCTCATTTCGCCTAACTTTGCTGTCTGTCTCTCTCTTGTGTCCACCGTGAGTTTTCACATTTTCGTGAGATATTAGGACTCTTTGTAGAGGAAGTAAATTTATTCTTCATGCAGGTGCTTGGAGACACTCCTGTGTGAGACCCAGCCTCTGCTAACCCCACGTGTCTTCAGTGGTCCTAAATAGTCCGTCTGCCCAGTGTCGTCCTATTCCTGCTGTAGGATTCTGCTGAGGGTCTTAGTCTAAGTCATGCCTGCGCTGGGTCCTGCTGTGGTGTTTGGGTCTGACAGCCTGTGGGCGACCTGGGTTCCACCTAACGGTCTTCTGGATCCCCAGCTGGCCCTGTGGGTCCTGCGGTGACAGTGTGACAGGATCTAGTCCCGCCCAGGGCTCAGGGGCAGCATTTCTATAGAAGCAGGATCATTGCTTGCAGAGTCTGAAGAGTGCCTGTGAGGTCCCTGGTGAGTCTGGGAGGGGCATTTTCAGTGGGGCTGCAAACTTGTGCATTCCAGCCCAGGTCCTAATTGGCTTGGTATTTAAGACACCCAAAGCTGCCTGCAGCCTAGAGGAAGCAATGACAGTAGACAGAGGACAATAGGAATGCGAGGCGGGGCAGGGCAGCTCAGGCGGTGAGCTTGCCGAAGTGCAGGCGTCCTTCACCTGTGAGCTTGGAGCAGTGGCATCTGGAGAGCGTGCCCACGGGGAGCCTTCTGGGGGCCGAGGTGTGGCATTGTGTCCCATTTCCCCTGTGGCCAGTTTTGTCTATAACAGCCCATCTTGCAGAGTATTATACAGAGGAGGGCTGCTAGCAAACCCACTGACCAGGAGCTCCTCAGTGTAGCCAGGGGCCCCGGCCCTGGGTCTGACCGCGCTGCCCCGGACTCGCCCCTGCATGCCTGCGCCCCCCCACCCCGCCCCCCGCTGGTGGCTTTGCCATGTGGGAGACTGTCCGTAGCAGCTGTTCCACTCAGATCCTCTGCTCTTCGGACGGCAATGTGGCTCTCAACATGACCCTTCTGTGCAGCAGTCAGCACCCTTCCCAGCGGAGGGAGGGCAGGTGTCCCCCTGGAACACGCCAGCACTCAGGGTCTGCCCGGGGGCATTCCCGAGTGAGGACCTCCAGGGCTCGGTCCTCTGCCCGCCCTGTGCCCTGCAGCGAGAAGGCAGGATGACCGGCAGGATGAGGGTTTCCGGCCTTACTAAGAAGAGTTTCTGTGGGCTTGCAGTGTGGTTTGGCACAAGCAGGCAGCTCTGAGTGCTGTTCATGCATCCGGGCGCCCCTGCAGCTGAGCATGGCTGTTCTCAGGGCCAGCGGCCCCGCCTTCAGGACACCGACGGCTGCTGGCGGTGACAACAGTCGAAAACGTGAACAGTCTCGTCAGCGGGACATGAGAAGGGGTTTTCCGGTGGCAATAAACCCCATACAGTGACCTATTCTGTTTTTCCATAAAATACATGAATAGAAAAAATGGTGCCCTCAGTTACACCAGCAAGAGAAGAAATGACAACGTGAAGGATCCTTGTATCACCAAAAAGGGGTTTTACTTTGTAACCTAGAGCTGTTAGGTTTGCATCAAATCTGAAATTCATGAAAATTTCTGTAACCTACGATATAAATTACTCTTCTATCTAAATCGCTGTTTTCAGGACGTGTACACAAATTAGGTGATGTTCTTTTTACAAAGTTATCCCATGAGCTCATCAGTAATCATCCGTTGCAGAAGCCAGCACTCGGCCCGCCCTGATCCGATTCCCTCAGTCGCTCCAGCAAACCTGGTCTGCTCCCTGAGAAGGCAGGGCTCCGGGTTCTAGGTTGCGCAACTGCTCACAGCTGTAAAGCAGATGCCAGGGAGGCACATAGTTATCTTCTGCATAAATAAAAGAGTTTAGATGTGTGTATGGTGGCTGAGACACTATGCAGAAATAAGAAAGCATGGGATGAGCAGCAAAACGACGTATGCTCGAAATGCCTTAATGACAGTCTTCTGGAAACTAGGAGTCGTTTGACATCTGGGTCCCTGTCTCCACCTCAGGAAAAGGAGGATTGAACCTGCAGTGGCTCTCAGCTCTAGCAGGACATTAGGGAGTGCTGCTCCCTCTCCACAGGCAGAATAGAAAAGACCCCGTTCTCTGTGGTTGAGACCCAGAGAGCATTAAAACGTGTCCTTCAGATTCTACTGCAAATAATACCATCCTTCACATTTTTAACCTCATTTGGTCAATTGACAAAGATCGGTTTCATGTCTGGTTAGGTTTTACTGGCCGTAAAGAGATGAACTGGGTGGAGTCTCAGTGCCCGTGTGCCTCCCCGTGTAGTTTAGAGACAGACAGCCGTCTGGGCTGACAGGCAGGGGTGGGCATCCTGGAAGGCTGCCTGGAGGAGTCACCTGGAGCTGGGCTGATTAGGACAAGTGCCAGCAAGGAACGTCACACCTGACTGCATTTCTTTTAAGAAATTTTCTGACATCTTTATTTTGTGTGTGTGTCATTTTGTCAAGACCTCCCTTTCTCCTGTAGCTGGCATTTTGATTAAAGTTCTTAATTCATAATACTTGTGAAGAATGACCACGTGGATAGCATGCACTCTTCCCTCCCCCAACACCTCATGTCTCTTAATTTGCTCAACTTTTCATATGAAACCATTGGAGGTTTACTCCTATTTATTATATATTGTTGTTGCTCTTATGCTAGAAATATTATACCTTAAATTCTCTCATTTGTTTTATGATGAGAATTTGGGAAGCCACCAAATAGTGTGTATTCAGCACTTTAATAAAGTATTCATTTTTCTGAGATCTCTTGGTGTTTCTAGAAAGAAAATCATTTCACCTGAGTAATGATACTGTGCCCTTTTTGTTCATTGAATGATACTATGTAGCTGATGTAAGGTTTACTAATTTATTACCTGAATGGATTCATATCTGCATATCAACATCAGGCTTAAACCTTCATTGCTTTATAATAGATTTTTAAACTAATTTAAGAAGTCCACATCTGTTTGTTTTTCATAAAAGTTTTGATCAATTTTGCAAGTTAGACTTTGTCAAATATCCTTTGACTCTCTATTGCAATGATAATTGGCCATATCCTGCTATTAGCTTATGAAAATAATTACATTAGTCATTTTCCTAATACTGCTTCCTGAATTCCCCAGAGTAAATCTTCATTGTGTTAGTGGCATTATTAATTTTCTATATCGCTAAATTTCTATTGTCTTCATTCTACTTGGGATTTTCTGTTTGTATCTGTAAGTAAGATTGCTCCCTAGGTTTTTTGTGATGCATTTCTCAGGTTTGGTAGCAGAGCTAAGCCAGCGTCATCAGTTAATTTCTCTGTGCCGTACACTTTAAATGGTACAGGAGTGATGCCCTCCCTCCTCTGTGAGAACAGAACTATAAACGTGTCTGTGACCGTCAGCATTTATGAGGTGATTTGGGACTGCAGAGCTAATCATTTCCATGGCCCGGGGTTGTCTAAGCCCCCTGCCTCCCCTGCGTCCACCTTGGTGATTCTTACTCACCAGGAGAGGAAGCACCGAGCAAATGATCATCTCTGGGCTGTGTCTGTGCTTCTGCCGGCCTGTCTGGGTTCCAAGGAGATCCTGGCCTCCCCTCTCCTGAGCATCCGTCAGAGTCTTGTGTCCACTCCTTGGATGAAACCAGAGACCCTGCCGTGGCCTCTTCCCACTGCTGCCCTCACGAGCCACCTGCTGCCATGTGCCATGCTGTGGCCGCAGGGTTCCACACGGTTCTGGCTTGGGGACCCTTTCCCCCTCTGGTGCTTTCTCCCAGACCCCCTTCCTCCCTGCCCCGGCCAGCTCTCCTCACCACCACCCCCGGCCCTGCGTCGCCCAGTGGGCTGCTTTTTATTTTAAATTTCCTAAGGCCTTTCTTGACCAACCTGAATGAAAGGAGTGGTGATACCGAGGGCCTGACATAAGCCGGGCTTTGGGGGGTGGGGGGGAGCGGTGGCGGCATCCTCTGTCACCCAAACCAGGATGCTCCCGAGGGGGAACAGCTCTTTAACAGTCACACCCAAGGCAACCCGTAAACCGGGACTGTGGATGGCGTGGGGGTTGTCTCCGATATCAGATGCATTCCCTCAGTATCTGTGCTAGGATCTGTTGTCTCTGGTCCCCAGAGAAACCGAGGCAGGAGGGGAAGGTGCAACCTGGGGATCTGACCCTCTTCACTCACCTGTGGCTTTTTTCTTGGCTCTCAGTTACTGGCAGGTGTGTGGTTTCCTCCTTACTGTGTGCACCTGAGCCCCACGTGAGCAAGGACCGTGAGTCTCAACACTATGGACCTGGTCTCCTTACCACACGTGCTGGAGGCACTCTAGACCTCTCTGCAGAGTGAACGAGTCCATAAATATTTGCTAGTCTTGCTATTATCAAGACTTTCTAATTAGCCTTGAATTATACATAATATTCTCTAATGAATTAAGAACCATCTGCTGCTGTTGATATTTCCATGTATGTGGCCATATCTGAACCTAACTGGGGAACGAACATTCCTCCTCTGACTCAGAGGCACTAGAACTCATGTTGAAAAATGCAGTAGGATTCCAAGAGCTCAGTCTCTGCTCTTCTACTCTGCTGCCCACTGTGTTCTCAAAATGAAAACAGGCAAAACGTGAAAAGGGAAAATAACCTACACTCATGTGGGCAACAGTTGGTACCATCAATGGGAAGAGCTTTGGGACGTTAATAAAAAACGTGCTGCAAAGGGACAGAATGGAAGGAAGTCATGAATGGACTCTCTCAGTTTGGGAAAGAAGAACAGCGTCACAACACCCAGTTGGGAATTAGGATAATTTGTGGTAGGAGAGCAAAAGTTCAAATTCATGTGGTTTGCTTATTGACGGTCTGCAGTCCCTGAGTGGGACTATGGAAGATTAATACTTGCACATTAGTAGGTTGGTTTGTGTGGGAACGCACGCTCTGAGGACCGTGCCTTGGGAGGAGCCTGTTGTCCGTCTCTGGTGCTGCTCAGTTCCTTCTCATTTGGAAAGGGAGCTTCTTCCTTGTTTTCTCTGGTTTTAAGGAGCATGAGTGCATGCGAGCCTGCATCACCGAGGTCCTGTACATCGTAGGGCATTGAGAAAGTATGTCTAGTGTTGTCAGATTCAGGTTTTCAGGTAGAGCATGAGAAAAGCCTCAGTTACCCCGAAGGATGAGTGATGATTGTAAGCAGCCATGTTTTCACTTCAAATTGGAAGCGTGGGCATTCCGGAAAGTTCCATCACTCCTTGAGTGAATTAGGCTTCCATCCTAATTTTTGTGGAACCACTGATACATTTTTTGAGTTAATTCTCCTCTTAAACTGCACTGTATAGTTCCACATTACCAGCTATCACATTCTCCCTCGTCATTGTACATATATCATCCTCTCTTCCCCACCAAAAAGCTCGTATTTTCCCTGAATTGGGTATAAAGTAAACAATATGACGTAAACAGTAGTAACATAATTAGGGGAAAAATTCTGTTCTGTCTTGGTTGATGGTAAGTAATGAAAAATCAAGGTAAAGAGGAGACATTTTTTCCAACCGAAGGCGCTGTTTGTCACTTTACAGTGAGACATAACAAGATGATAACTCTGCATTTTAAAGCAGTGACTACAGGGTGGGAGGAAAAAGGATGAGTTTGAACCAATTAGTGGGTGGATGACATTTCTCTTTCCTCTACCAGATGACTAATAAAAGTTTAAAATATTAAAGAAAAAAATCATTGCATAATAAGGGCTGCTTCAGAAAAACAAGTAGTATGACTAGAATTGCTGATCCTTGCTTCCTCTTCCTTTTTGTGAGCAGAAGAGAAATCCAAGCTAAAATAATGTGTTTATTAACTGTCTTCTTGACAGGCTGATATCATTTTAAAGTGTGATTTATTAAAAACCGTGGGTGGCTCAACCACCAGAGATATTTACATAGAGTAAGCAGCACTGATTTATCTGGTCCCCACAATAAGATTTCTCAAAAGGATGGACATTGTTTTGCATGGGGAGCCCCAGTGGTTAAATTATCCCCTGCAGTCATTATGGAGGGTCTTGTGATGACAGTTTAATTTTCCCTGAGTAAGGTAGGACAATTTCCTGCTGGAACTCTGAGAATGAGATCCATTGAACAATAGGCAGATATTTATGGAGCACCACCTCTACCTCATCTCTAGCAAGCAACACATGAGATGGGAAAGAAGCCTCATAGTCCTTGTCGTTAAAAACACTCAGGATATTTTCTAAACCTTAATTGGATGGCTTTGTCAGCTTTGATTTTTTTTTAATGTGTCTCCTTAATATTAATTAATATGAAGGCAGATTCAAGTTAACCGATTCATCAAAATGGTAGTTTTCAGGCACATGATATGTTTGAGGCATCATGGTAGGCAGAATTTAAATTACAAGGATGATTAAAATTAGGGTCTCTACTCTCCAACAGCTTCTCTTACGTTTTCTTTGGCATTTACCTAGCATTCGTGAAGCATTTCCTAGGGCCCAGGACGAAACCATGTAAAGAGGAGCAAGGCAGAGTTTTTCTGAGTAAGAAATACAGTTAAGTGCATTTGTAAAACCACAGTCTAGAGTGAATTTTCACTGCTGAATCTTGAGCACCTAAGACAGAGCCTGCTTGGAAGATACAAAGTATCCAATAAAATGTTACTGAATTAATAAATATTTATACGCAAGTTCATTTTTAAAGGTCCCTTTACACCCAAGGTTTCACTTCACCCTCCCGACTACCCTAATGGAATGCAGAATAGAAAAACAATAGAGAAATTCAATGAAACCAAAACTTTATTCTTTTTTTTAAGATTTTATTTATTTATTTGACAGGGAGAGAGAGAGAGAGAGAGCATGCGCACAAGTCAGGGGAGGGGCAGAGGGAGAAGCAGGCTCCCCGCTGAGCAAGGAGCCCGATGCAGGACTCGATCCCAGGACCCCGGGATCATGACCTGAGCTGAAGGCAGACGCTTCACTGACTGAGCAACCCAGGTGCCCCAAAGCTTTATTCTTGAAAAAAAAAATCAACAAAATTGTTAAGCTTTTAGTTAACTGGTGAAGAAAATATGAGAGACACCTCAAATTGCTAAAATCCAAGTGAATAAAGAAACATTACAACCAACCTCCAGAAAGAAAAAATTATAAGGTAGCATCCAGAATGTGTGAAGATATTCTGATAAATGTGATAAAAATGTTTGGAACCAGACAGAGGTGGTGGTTACATAGCATTGTGAAGGGCTAAATGCCACTGGATAGTTTTGGTTAACTTTATGTTATGTGAATTTCACCTCAATTAAAAAAAAAACTTAAAAAAAAAGGATTTTAAGAGGGTACTATAAACAACTGTAAGCCAATAAATGTGTCACTTAGAAGAAATAGATGAATTCCTAGACACACACTATCAAAAGTGACTCAACAAGAAATAGAAAATCTGAATAGACCTATAAAAAGGAGAGAAATTGCATTAATAATCCACTAACAAGAAATTAGAAATAATGACTGAGTTCAGCAGGGTTACAGGAAACAAAATCAATATACAAAAATTAATTGAATTTATGTAGATGTCCCATGAACAATCCAACAGTGAGCAAAATGTAACAGAAGTAGTGCAGAATTTATACTGTGACAACTATAAAATATTGTGGAAGGAAATTAAAAAGATGAAATTAATGGAAAGGCATCCTACGTTCATGGACCAGATCAATGGACTTCATATTGTCAAGTGGCAGCGCTTCCCAAGTTGTTCTGTAGGTTTAATGAATCCCTATGAAGATCCCAGCTGATGTTTTTTTTTTTCCCAGAAATTGACATGCTGATCCTAAAATTCATTTGGAAATTCAAGGGACTCAGAACAGCCAAAATGGTCAAAAAGAATTGGTAAGGTCTCACGCTTTCTGATTATTTCAAAACTTACTGCAGAGCTACAGTAATCAAGATAGTATAGTTCCAGGAGAAGGATCGACATATAAATCATTGGAATAGAATTGACAGCCTGGAAGTAAACCCTCACAATTATGATCAGTTGCTTTTCAACAAGAGCGCCAAGACAATTCAATGGAGTAAAGTTGGTGTTTTCAACAGATGGTGCCGGGACAACTGGGTATCCACATGCAAAATATTGAAGTTGGATCTCTATTTCACACCATAGACAAAAACTAGTGACTCAAAATGAATCAAAGCTTTAAATATAATAACTGAAACCATTTGAATAAAACAGAGGCAAATCTTTATTACCTTGGAGTAAGCAGTGCTTTCTTTGATGTTAACTCCAAAAGCACAATTGACCACAGGAAAAGTAGATAAATTGGAATTCATCAAAAAATTTTAAAAACTTGTGCTTCAGAGGCACCATCAAGAAAGTGAAAAGACAACCCACAGAGTAGGAGTAAATATTTGCACTTTATATATCTGATAAGGGTTTTGTATCTAGAACATATAAAGTCCTCCTCCAACTCAATTTTTAAAAATGCAAATAAACCAATTAAAAAGAAAAAAAAAAACAGGCAAAGGATCTAAGTAGATGTTTCTCCTAAGGAGATACACGGTAGCTGAGAAGCACATGAAAAGTTCCCAACATCTTTGCAACTCATCAGGAAAATGCAGACCAACAGAGCCTGAGACGCCCCTTCACACCCATCAGGATGTCTATAATAAAGGGGACTGACAGTGCCGCGTGTTGGCAAGGGTGTGGAGAAGTCAGACCCTCGTGCACTGTTGAGGAGAATGTGTGATGGTGCAGCCACCATGGAAAACGGTCCAGCAGTTCCTCAGAGGGGTAAGCAGAGTTGGTCTATGGCCCGTAAGCCCACTCGTAGATCTCTACTCAAGATAAATGAAAACATATGCCCGCACAAAACTTACCCACAAATGTTCAAAGCAATGTTGTGAACAATAGCCGAAGTATAGAAACAACCCAGATGGCCATCAGCTGATGAGTGGACTAATAAATCGTGTGTATCCTACTATGGGATGTTTTCCAGCAGTAACAAGGAGTGGGATTCTGACACACACTACAGCATGGAAGAACCTTGAAAACATTCTGTTCAGTGAAAGAAGCCAGATACAGAAACCACGTCTTATAGGATTCCATTCCTAGAAAATGTCCAAAAGAGGTAAAGCTTCACAGAAAGTAGATTAGTGTTTGCCTAGGGCTGAGGGATGCAGACGTGTGTGGGATTTCTTTAGGATGTGATGAAAATGTTCTAAAATTGTGGTGGTCATGGTTGTACAGATCTGTGAATATACTCAGAACCTTGAATTGTACCCTTTAAAGGGGTAAACTGTATGGTATGTGACTCTATCTTGGTACAGTTACCCCCCCACCCCCCACAAAGCTGACTCTGTGACCCACAGTCATCACTACCATTATTTGAAAGACAAGGGCTCTGAGAGCCAGTGTGTAGTACCAGCTTGGGTACTTGTCAGAGTCCTGCAGCTCTTGGCGTAGCTACAGAGGGCTGTGAAATCCGGTCTTCGATCCCAACCCTCACTCCGTTCCTATTCTGCGTTTTGTTATATACAAAAGAGCTGCTGTAGGAACTTGAAAGTTTCTACACAAGCAGTGAATCCGAATTTTGAATTCTTTTTTCTTCATTTTGAAGAAGAGTCTGAGATGCGTAGTTAGGGCATTTATAATTTAGCTTTGTCACATTTATGACTGGGGGTGGCCGACCCGTTCGGTCCACTAGATAAGGCATCACATTTCACCATCTGTCGGGGGCTGTTGGGCTGTGGGATCTGGTCCGCTGGAGTGAGGAGCAAGCATTGGGAAATGAATATTCCAGGCTGGAGCTTGGTGGTTTGGACTTTAAGCTGGGATGTCCTTCTTCCCCTTATGGACTCTAAGGAGCCAAGCCTCTGGAGCCTGATGTTCTCGGTCAGCTGGGAACACTCCTCTGCCCGTTTCTCCCGGGGTCTCTGTTTCTGGGCTTTTCTCCAGCCCCCTCATCATGGTGACCGCCACCACGTTGACCTGCAGGTGGTGAGGAGGAACACAGGGTCTTCTCTGGGTCACCTGACTTTGCACCAACAAGTCTTGTCCCTTGAATAGTACCTAATGGCTGGGTTGTTAGCGGGCTGGCAGGAGGCAGAATGAGGCGGGAACTGCGAAGTAAGGGCATAACTTAATCCTTTAAAAGTGATTATCAATGTTTGTGTCCATTGAGTGTTCCATGTACAAGGTGCCATCATATACAACATTTCATTTTGGCTCACAGCCCTCCTGTAAAGTAGAGATTATTGCTCTTGGAGGAAGGATTTAAGCAGCCGGGTCAGTAACTTGCCTGAGGCCACCTGCTCATTTCACTCATCCTTTTCTTACACTAACTTTTTTGAATGGCTTTATTGAGATATAATTAGCAAACCATATAGTTTACCCTTTTAAAGCATACAATTTAATGAATTTTAGTGTATTTATAGGGTTGTAAAACCACCACCAGCGCCATTTAATTTTAGGACGTTTTTGTCCCCCACAAAAGGAATCGCGTGCCTGTGAACCACCACTCCCCATTCCAGGTCCACTCCCCGCTCCCAGCGCTGGACAACCATGGGTGTGCTTCCTGCCTCCATGGATCGGTCTGCTTCGGACGTTTCCTATAAAGTGAATCACACAGTCCTGGTGGCCTGCTGTGCTGCCCTCACCCAGCACGATGCTTTCCAGGTCCATCCGTGTTGTAGCAGGTGTCAGAACATCATTCCTTTCCTGGCTGAATGCTGTTCCACCATAGGGATATACTCGATTTGTCCGCCGATCAACTGATGGACACTTGAGCCGTTTGTCCCTTTGGGCTCTGATGAGCCATGCTGCCCTGTATTGATGTGCATGCTCTGTGTGTATTCCACTGACTTTCCTTGGATATTGGCCTGACCGCAGGTAGTTCTGGTCTTGCCTCTGCTCCAGGGAGCCCTTAATTTAATAGCAGGGTAAGCTGCAGTCCCATGAGAACAGGTGCTGTGACTGTCTTAACAATTACGGGAAAGTCACAACTGCCGTCATGCTGGATATTCGGCGGATCCTGGGTGGTGGCCCATGTGGCTGAGCGCAGAGTGTATGACAGGGCAGGGTGGCAGCGATGGGGTCACCAAGCCTTCTGGAGTGTGTTGAAGAGCAGCTGACGTTGAGAAGCGGTTGAGGCAAGACTCAGCCTCAGAACTCCTGAACCCCACATTGAAAGGCCCTCCTCTCTACTTTTTGCTCTGTTTATGGGTATTGACAGATGATCTTGGTCAATGAGGGTTTGCTGAGTACTTGTCAGTTGTCTTTCTAAGCAACCAAAGGAAATACGAACATGCAGAATATAAGGTTCCCTCGAGGTTCTGACTTCCTACTTGACCAAACATGCTAAATATTGGCGGCGTGGAAACCATGGGACTACAGCATAAGCTGCATGCTCTGTGTTCTGGATGTGATGGCGTCCTGCAGGTGTATATGAACGAGAGAAATCATGACGTCACAGAAGGGGTCTGCACGGATGAGCCTGACCTCCGCGGGAGGACACCATGGTTATCGATCGGTTGGTGGGTGCTGATGGCGCTGTTGAAACTCCCAAATGAACATCTAACTGCTTTCAAAGACAAAACATCAGAGAGAAAGTCTTCATTACTATCTAGCCTAAAAGTGTAGAGAAAGACTGAGTTTAGAAATGGCTCTTGCCCTCCTTCCAAAGGGGAAGTACTTAGGAGGTCATTGCTAGAAGGTGGTGTATTGGTTTCCCAGGGTTGCTGTAATGAAGCCCACGGACCTGGGGCTCAGACTGCAGACACCTGGGGGCCCATGTCCCGAGCCGGGGAGTCTAATCCAGGGGTCAGCAGCGCGGGCTCCTGCCGAGGCCGCGAGGAGGGTCCATCGCAGGCCCTCCTTGCTCTGGTGGTCTGCTGGCTGGGACAGAGCCCTATCCTCGCCCGGCGTTCCCCTATGTGCACCTGTGTCCACATGTCCCCTCTGTGTAAGGCCACCAGTCCTACTGGAGTAGGGACACTCGGATGACCTCATCCTACAGTCACTGATTCCATCTGCAATGACCCTATTTCCAGATAAGGTCTGAGATACGGGAGGGGGGTGGTTAGGACTTCCACATATGAATTTGGGGGGCCACAGTTCAACCTATAAGAGATTATTTCAGTTTTAAAATCCCATGTCAAGGAATGGTTTGGAAACAAGGCTTGAAATTATATTCAGTGATCTCAATTTGACTTTGGGACTGCTAATGAATTTGGTTTTGTTACTTACCTTTTTTTTTTAAAAATTTTATTATGTTATGTTAGTCACTATACATTACATCATTAGTTTTTGATGTAGTGATCCATGATCCATTGTTTTCGTATAACACCCAGTGCTCCATGCAGTACGTGCCCTCCTTAATACCCATCACCAGGCTAACCAATC
>NW_027763931.1:0-4010 GCF_054177405.1 Leptonychotes weddellii
AAAAGAAAAGAAACCTGCTCCAGAAAAATACCAGTTTATGAGTGGGGATAAGAGTTGGAAGGCAAGCAAAAACAGCCTATACCATTTCTCCTGTTCACTTGTTATCCAACCCAAGAAAATTAATCACTTACCCTTCTGGACGCCCGAAGAACAGATGGTAGAGACACATCACCTGCTCCAGAACTCAGCTGATCTGGCTGGAGTGTTGGTTTCTTGAGGACAGCATCTTATATTTTCATGCCCAGTGCTTGGTACTAGTAGGAATTTGACAAATAAACAAACTACAAATGGAAGGAGCAAAGACTATAGTTTCAGAGGTCATAGGAGGAAATTTAAATCAATTTACCCAGAATATTGCCCCCTGACTCGTCCCAAATAGTGGAGCTGTCTGTGAGCCTGATTCTTGTCCATGATTTTATTACTTGATAAAACTTACCATCATCCTGCCATGCAGCTATCACTGTTATTAGATATACTGAGGAATTTCAAAGGAAAGAAACATTTTTATCCAATCTGATAGCTTTAGGGAATTATCACTTCATTGATTTTAACATTTAAGCAGCTAATCCTTGAGGGAAAAAATCTAAATCAGAAGACGAGGCATCAAACTATTTGATAAATATAACCTAATAAAATATGTTTCAATTTTTTATAAAAAAGTCATTTAAGGGAGAGTTTGGGGGCATGAAGGAAGGAGAAGAAAAAAAAGTAACAGCAACTTACATATTCAGGAGCATATTGAAAAAACAAAATTGACTTACACACTGTTAATTCTTTAACCCCAAAAATATAGCTCTTGAAACTCAAATGGATTATTTTTTCTAGGATTTTTGTATTTAGACTTGTAATTTTCACCAATTCTTTAAGCCATCTCTTTTTCTCTCTCTCTCTCTTTTTTTTTCAGTATTAAACAACCCAATCTATTCTGGGAAATCAGGGTCACATTGCATTTTATAGAGAAACAGGAATAGCTTCGTGGAGCAAGGCATGGTTTCAGAGCGCGGCTGCCAAAGCTTTTAAACTTTTAAAGCTTTGCAACGATAAGCATAATTTGCCTTTTAGATAAGATAAAATTGAAAGGATGGCTGATCTGGTCCTTGAAATGAGTGTTCTCCATTTCTGAGGTAACAGTTTGTCAATGTCTTTCCCAATGTGGTAGCTCAGAGAAAATAATTTAAGAGATGTTGGTAACTGCCATATATCCTAATTTCCTCAGAGTGATGGCTAAGAATTCTAAAAGGTGAGACCTCTCTTGGAGTCAGCTCCTTGCAGCTCCTGAGAGACACTTATGTGTACCTCCTCCCAACTCTTCATTCAGTGAGGTCACTTTGGTAGCTTGAAATCAGCTGTGGTGGCAGGACTGACACCCCAGAAATAGGCAAGTGCTATAAATCAGGGATTTTGGGGGTGGTAAGAAAAGGGAAGGCAGAGCTGCTTGGCATACCACTGTATATAGGGACTCTCTAAGTACTCTCCCTTTGGGCTTTATCTAACCGTTCACCATTCATTCAGTAAATATTTATTGATAACCAATTATGTGCCCGGCCCAGCTTAATCCTTACCACAACCTTCTGAGGCAAGTAGCAGTTTCCCAATCTCATAAAGTAAGAAATCAAGGCTTAAGGAGGTCACATAGTGACTCAGTGGCAGCTTCAGAAGTCAGACCCAGGTCTTCCGACCTTCAAGGCCAATCCTTTTACCCTCTTGTGCTGCAGCATACTCATCACAGTGTTTAATCCCCACTCACACACATGGCCACCGGCCCCCATGCTCAGGATGTCACCCCACCAACCTCCCCGCCTACACACGGGGCTCACCGACTCTCAGACTGGCAGACTTACTGGAGGAACCATCCCTGAAATGAGAGGGCCCAGCTTTGCCACACTGTCCTTGAGAAATAGCTCAGCAGATGTGTCGAAGGTTAAATGGAAACATTTGGTGGATTGTAAAATATGCAAGTTTTCCCTGTTCTAGGTCACCTCCGTTGAACCTAGGGGTTACTCATGTGCTGGGGATTCACTGTCCCTGAAGAGTTCAGTTCAATGTGTGCTGAGTGCCTGAGTTCACCAGACAGGCATGGATTTCACTGGCTGCTCATTTGGACTGTTCAGTGCTGGGCCAGTGTCTGCTGTTTGGAATCTAGAAGTTCTGTTGTCTTTATTGATATTTTAGTTTCTTAGCGTCCGTGGATGGGTTGGTATGAGAACCTCCTTTGCGGCCCCAGATTCTTCTCTATCAGTCTTCCTAGTCTCAGAAAAGCTAGCATCTTAGCACTCCACTCTCTGCAAACAATACAGTTACATTTTTCTATCAACTTAAAACTTCCTGTTTCCCCTGATCAGCTAACCAAAAAGCATTTCTGCAGTGATGCCGGTGTAATGATGATTTAATTAGTATTTATGTATTGCACCGCATATTGTGATATAATTCTTATCTTTGTCTTTCAACTAACTCATCACAATGACAATATCATCATTAAATGCTGTAAACCTAAACTGAACTTTCATCTGCCAATGAAAACCACCAGCACCCTACCAGACGAGGTGCCCTCTGTGTTCTGTATATGACTTAGGAGAGCCTCTCACACGGTTTTATCCTCAAGCCGTTTTGTAGGATTGTGATACCATCAAGATGGAAAGAACTGCTGGTGGGTGAGATCATCGAATTTTGACCCGCCTGTACAGAGAGGGAAAGATGCCCCCACCCAGCTGAGCCTTCTGAGAGTGTGTTCTCAGTCAGGACACTGGTCTCTTGAGGTGCACCTTGAGAAAGCTGTCAAATGATTTTAGATAATGTTATTCTCGGGAGATTCTATTGCCCAGTATCATATAAAAAGTTCTAAGAGGTCCTACAGTTAAGAAATCTTCTTTCATTTAACAAATATTTCTTGAGCACCAGGCAGTATCCAAGGTCCTGGGGATGCAGGCGTAAATATGACAGCAGTGTTTGGTCTCAGAGACCTTAAATCCTACTTCCGTTTCACCTACAGTTCGTGGTGCTTAAGTTCCGGGTCTGCTGGAGACACTCATTACATCTCCCTGTGATGAGGTCAATTAGCCACTGGAATAAAGGAGTCTGGAGATTGGGAGAGATCAGAGCTGAACCTAAAATTTGGGAATTGTGGCATGTAGATTTGAAACCGTAAGTCCGAGGCTACCAAGGAGACTGTAGGCAGAGAAGAAAGGGAGCTTGAGATGGAGCTCTGGGGCAGCCAGCAAAGGAGCCTGAGAAAGCTGACCAGTGAGGTAGGAAGAAAACCAGGAGAACATGGAGAAGAGAAGGCAAGCAGAGAAGAGACCTCTCTCTTTGTTCAACCCAGAGCCCTCTGCTTCTTGGTCTTGCTCTTCCATAAATGTCCTTTAAGAATTAAGTATGGGTTTAGCTGGGACACTCAGGATGGAGTCCACGTTAATCACTGTACTCATTGGGGATACTAGGGAACGAAGCCCACTTTATTTCGGACCCAACCACTTAGGATAGCTCAGGAGCATGACGCACTGGTCTCCCCACATGCTGGGGGTCGTGTGAGGACTGAGCACTTCACACTTCAGATGGAGACTTGTCATTGTCCCTGGAGAGAAGTCACAAGAGTTGTAGGTTAGGTCTACTCAGAAAACAAATGTGCCACTCAGCTTCTGAATAACGCAGTGACGGCTTTTGAGAGTTTGTAGAATGTGTACCGTGACCTTTTCGCTTTGTCCCCGTGAACATCTACTGAGGTTCTGAAATAAACATCGAGTGCAATGCCAGGGGCAGGAGATAGGACAAAGATGAACAAGATGTGGGTCTAGCATTAAAGAGGTTATGCAACGGGGCGCCTGGGTGGCTCAGTCGTTAAGCGTCTGCCTTCGGCTCAGGTCATGATCCCAGGGTCCTGGGATCGAGCCCCGCATCGGGCTCCCTGCTCCGCGGGAAGCCTGCTTCTCCCTCTCCCACTCCCCCTGCTTGTGTTCCCTCTCTCGCTGTGTCTCTCTCTGTCAAATAAATAAATAAAATCTTTAAAAAAAAAA
>NW_027763932.1:0-297 GCF_054177405.1 Leptonychotes weddellii
GCATCACGTTCCTATGTCACCTCGAGCCTCACTGTTCAATGCGTGGTCTGGGACCACACTTTGGCATCACCAGAACGCTCGTTAGAAATGCAGACCCTCGGGGCGCCTGGGTGGCTCAGTTGGTTAAGCGACTGCCTTCGGCTCAGGTCATGATCCTGGAGTCCCGGGATCGAGTCCCGCATCGGGCTCCCTGCTCGGCGGGGAGTCTGCTTCTCCCTCTGACCCTCCTCCCTCTCATGCTCTCTGTCTCTCATTCTCTCTCTCTCAAATAAATAAATAAAATCTTAAAAAAAAAAA
>NW_027763933.1:0-297 GCF_054177405.1 Leptonychotes weddellii
TCTGCAAATTCTCGATTAAGTCTAGAATTATTCCAAAATAAGCTTCTAAATGCAGTAACTAAGACCTGCATTTATTTATTTATTTATTTAAAGTTGGTTTTTTTTTTTTAAGATTTTATTTATTTATTTGACAGAGAGAGACACAGCGAGAGAGGGAACACAAGCAGGGGGAGTGGGAGAGGGAGAAGCAGGCTTCCCGCCGAGCAGGGAGCCCGATGCGGGGCTCGATCCCAGGACCCTGGGATCGTGACCTGAGCCGAAGGCAGCCGCTTAACCGACTGAGCCACCCGGGTGGCC
>NW_027763934.1:0-297 GCF_054177405.1 Leptonychotes weddellii
AAGGAAGGGCATGCTCAAAGACCAATGAGGACATGTCAAAAGGACACAGGAGCCAGCTTGAAGAGGATCCCATGGTCAAATGCACAATAATTTGGGCGTCAAAATCGTGTCAGTAATGGATTATAATGGACCCTATAACAAAGAATCTATGTGTGTAGATACTGAAACCAAAGGGGTAGGAGGAAAGGGGGAGAAACTCTTTCTTCCAAAGATTATCAGCTAATGTAGAAAAATAATAAAATTTTTCTTAAGTCACTATTTCATAATCACCATCATGAAAATTAATTCAGGAAAATT
>NW_027763935.1:0-297 GCF_054177405.1 Leptonychotes weddellii
AAATTTGAATTTTATCAATAATTTTTTCTATGTATTGAGATGATCTCGAGACTTTGTTCTTTCATTTTGTTAATGAAGAGAGGCATATTGTCTGATATTTTAAACTATCATTTTATAAAATTTGAAACTTACCAAAGTTGCAAGAACAACCAAGAAATTCCCACATATACTCTTTTTTTGTTTGTTTGTTTTTTAATTTTATTATGTTATGTTAGTCACCATACAATACATCATTGGTTTTTGATGTGGTGTTCCATGATCCATTGTTTTCGTATAACACCCAGTGCTCCATGCAGT
>NW_027763936.1:0-297 GCF_054177405.1 Leptonychotes weddellii
ATGACTTGAAAACCTGAGTCATTCTGTCTTTGCAACCTCTATCTTCTTTTTTTTTTTTTTTTAAAGATTTTATTTATTCATTTGAGACACAGAGATACAGAGAGAGAGAAAGCATGAGCAGGGAGAGAGGCAGAGGCAGAGGGAGAAGCAGGCTTCCCGCCGAGCAGGGAGCCCGATGCGGGGCTCGATCCCAGGACCCAGGGATCATGACCTGAGCCGAAGGCAGACGCTTAACCATCTGAGCCACCCAGGCGCCCCTGCAACCTCTATCTTCTAATACTGTCATCTTTAAAATGG
>NW_027763937.1:0-297 GCF_054177405.1 Leptonychotes weddellii
GTATATATATACACACCACATCTTTATCCATTAATCAGTTAACAGGCATTGGGCTCTTTCCGTAACTTAGCTATTGTTGATAATGCTGCTATAAACATTGGAGACAGGTTTTAAAAAAAATAATTGTCTTCTCTTAAAAGAATAAAAAAACATTTGCAAAGCTTTCTTTTATTGATGTCATTTGAGTATCCACATGCAGGTATAATATTTATCATTCACAAATCATCCAGAAGTGAATGCAATTACATGAGTGTAGTTTCTTAGTCATTCCCAAAATTCTGACCACAAATGGAGGTT
>NW_027763938.1:0-297 GCF_054177405.1 Leptonychotes weddellii
TAACCACAGGATTGGGAGTGGTTGCCAGGGAACCAACCACATGATTAGAGGGTTGGAACTTTTAGGCCCCCACTCCATCTTCAGGGAAGGAAAAGGAGCTGGAATCTGAACGAATCACCGATGGCCAGTGATTTAATCAACCGTGCCTATGTAATGAAGCCTTCATAAAAACCCCAAAAGGATGGAGTTTGGAAAGCTTCGGGTTGGTGAACAGGAACACATCCACTTGCACCATGACAGATGTTCCTGTGGTCCAGAGCCTTCTGGACCTCACGCTATGTGTCTCTTCATCTGGCT
>NW_027763939.1:0-297 GCF_054177405.1 Leptonychotes weddellii
AAAGAATAAATATAGAAAATTGGAAATATTAGACTACAGTGTAGAGAAAAAAAACACAACAAATTTAAAGATTTATGAGAGATTTACAGAATGGTAAGTATTGATGCTATGGAACTGCTGGCTACCCTTAGGAAGACTATACAGAAAGATTAACTAAGAGTATATATCTATACATAAAGTAATACATCAAACTATCAAAAAGTGCTCAGTGTGGAGTCTGCTTAAGACTCTCTCTCCCGGGAGGAGTAGGAGACCTGGATTTCGTCTGGTCTCAGGAATTCAGCTGGATAGGGATCA
>NW_027763940.1:0-297 GCF_054177405.1 Leptonychotes weddellii
AAAACCTTCAGACATTATAGATGTTACTACATCCAGATAGGATTTAATTTTCTTCTGGAAATCAAATAGATCGTGGGTAGATTACTTTGATCCAGTCAGGGCTTGAGATGATTTAAAGTGGTATTTCAGATTTTGTGAGGGCTCTTCTATTTACTGTTTTCCCTTACATTCCAGGGTCCAATGTTTCAGATATCTCTATCGAATGCTCATAGAGGTGCTCATTAGAGTCCTCCTTCTTGATGTGGTATATATATACAATGGAATATTATGCAGCCATCAAAAAGAATGAAATCTTGC
>NW_027763941.1:0-297 GCF_054177405.1 Leptonychotes weddellii
GCTTCATAAATGTTAATTATTCATTTTCACCTTAAAGAGAAATCTATGATTTTGGTGTTCTTGCTTATTATAAAAACAAAAAATATATTTATTTATATATCTTTTTTCTATGCTAAGGAAACAACATCCTCCCATTTGTTTATTCAGTAGGTGGACGTAAGTATCAACTACATGTTACAAATTGCCAATTCACACCAGATATAGAAAATAGAGAATTTAAGTTAAAGTGTCCAGTTATCAATCCAATCAGTGGAATAGGATGAATATATATAATATAAACATATATAAATCTTGTAT
>NW_027763942.1:0-4010 GCF_054177405.1 Leptonychotes weddellii
GGTGGCTCAGTCGTTAAGCGTCTGCCTTCGGCTCAGGTCATGATCCCAGGGTCCTGGGATCAAGTCCCACATCGGGCTCCCTGCTCGGCGGGAAGCCTGCTTCTCCCTCTCCCACTCCCCCTGCTTGTGTTCCCTCTCTCGCTGTATCTCTCTCTGTCAAATAAATAAATAAAATCTTTAAAAAAAAAAAAAAGAAAGAAAGCATCCAAATGGCCACTGATTATATAAAAGGCTCTCAACTTCATTAATCAAAAGGGAAATGCAAATTAAAACCATCCTGCGTTGTGTTACACCAACCCCTTTTAGGGCGGCTAAGATTAAAAAGCCCGGCAATACCAAGTGCTGGTAGAATGTAGAGCAACCTTCTGGTTGGCATATAACTTGCTGCAACTGTTTTGAAAAATGTTTCACAGTACTGACTAAAGCGAATCCAATGGGTACTCTCTGACTCAGCAATTTGATTCAGAGGAATATACCCAACGGGAATGCATACATAGGTTCACCAAAAAACCTTACACCAGGCAGAGGCTTTGGAACTTTTGTGAGGTGTGTGAAGGGTCCATTGGTGGCAGTTGAGTAGGAAAATGATGTCTAGTTTTCTGTTCCTTACGCTTTACTGTTTCTTTTCCTTCTCCCCTGTCTGTGCCTTAGGCCTGCCAAGAATTCTTTTGCCTCATTGAGGGCTGTTAAGGCCTAAAGAGTTTGCTGACACCTAGGAGTCCTTTAAGAGTGGTCAGTGCCAACTCAGAGGTCCATCCCTCTGAACGGAACTAGGTAGCTGAACGTAAGTCTTTTGTAAAATAATAATAATAACAAGAATTATTATTTTTGGGAGTTTTGCTGAACAAGTAAGTGTTTACTTTGTCACTTGTGCTATTTGTTCAATAAAGAATCAGTTACGAGTTTTTTTAAGGTGTGTGCTTAGAAGGCCCTGTATTCTGGTGACATAATAGGAAGCTGGGGAGGAGGGATACTGGGAAAAGAGTGTCTGGTACATAGAATTTTCCAGACCCAGTTCCACTCAATGGTAGTTAGTAGAGACTCCTCCTGGAGCCTTATATTCTGTGGCTTGTCAATTTTGGTTTACAGTACTGCGAGCTTCCTGCCTTTCCCCTCCTTTAGAAGGTATTTTAATGGGAAACTGGAAATAATTTTAACCTGGAAAGCAGGAGTTTGCTTCTAAGGAAATCTGTCCATGGAATGTTAGCTGAAGAAGCCCTATTAGAATCCAGGAGGCCAGTGGTGGTGAACCAGGGCCGGGAATGAAGCTGCCGAGGGGGAAATCCGCGTCAGTCAGCCCAAGAGAAGAAGACCACAGTTTGGGAGAAGGACCACTGGGGGGCCACAGGTTAACCTTAACAGTAATTAGTTACCTGTAGCCCTAGTTAAGGGAATGAAACTGTAGCTAGGTTAACAAACAATCAGCATGTTACCATGCATATTTTGACTGGGGCATTGACAGAGAACAGTGAGAAAAATGACCTCCCTATTAGGGCAAAGTGTGCTCAGCTCGGAGTATTGCCCCTGAGTGCGGGATCCTTGCGCCCCTGTGTGAAGCAATCCCTATGTAGGTTGAAGGAAATGAAGACGTCCAGAGTCAACAAACCCTCTGGATTTTGTCAAATCGCGAAATGGTGGCTTGGGCACAGATGATTTTAGACAGACAATCCATCTTCAAATAATAGACTCAAAGCAAGGGCAAATGTGATTAACAAATAGTTCTGTTGAATTGTCATGGTGCTCATCTCCTTCTCATTGTTGTTTTCATCTCTCTGACAAATATTTATGGAGGGTCTATGATTTGACCCGCACTAGGCTGGTCCATGTAAACAAATAATTAAAATAATTTCGGACAAGCCTGATAACAGAAGTCTGAACAGAATGCCTTGGGAACACATACCACTTCCATTTATCGCTTATTTATACTTAGTTTCTTGTGAATGTGTATACAAAAGGTAATCTTTTCATAAACCACGAAATCTGTTTTCCTCTTAGGTTTGTTTGAGGTATCTGTTTCAAATAAAACGGAAGGGCTTAGCCTGCTTAGTGAAAGTCACCTAAACATCCAGCACCTGCTGACATCTGGGGTAATGAGGCAGGGGAATGCGACAAGATTTTTGGCCAGAGGTATGCAGTTTTATTTTATTTATTGTTATTATTATCATTTAGAGAGACAGAATGCGAGAGGGGAGGGGCAGAGGGAGAAGAAGAGACTCTTAAGCAGGCTCCACGCTCAGCTCAGAGCCTGACATGGGGCTCCATTTCATGACTCTAAGATCATGACTCTGAGATCATGCCCTGAGCCAAAGTCAAGAGTTAGATACTTACCCAACTGCGCCACCCAGGTGCCCCAAAAGTGTGCAGTTTTATATAGGTACGACCTCAACCCTGTCATGGCAGTAACACAAATTACATTGGCCATCATGCATGGTGGTGATAAGATAGACCATTACAATTGGTCATCAGAGGTGACTTCTCTGGATTTTAGTGGAGGTAATGGGTTGTAGAAAAAGTCACCCACTTGCTGGCTTTCTTGAGTTCCTTAGTTCATTTTGATTGTTGCTCATGTCCCTTGTGATCTGGTGCTCTTTCTTTATCAATATTTATTCCCTTAACCCAAATCATTAGTAACACATCACCTCAGAAGTTAATAAGTGATGTCAAAAGATATTGATATCAAATAATTCCATACAAATATTTTGAGGAAGAAGCTAAGTGGCAATATGCATTAAAAGTAATACATGAATACATTCACTTTCTAAAGGATCCAAACAAGATCTAAGCATCCAGACAAAACAGCAGATCCACATTCTATGAAGCTAATATAGCATAGGGAGGGCATGTCTCCTGCCTTGTTCTGCTTCATCAACAAAAATGGCTATTGGCTATTTTTGCACGTTTTCTCTGCCTCATGAACTTTAGGATTAGCTGTTACAGTCCATAAAGTTCTGTAGTGATTTAGATAAGAATTATTTGAATTTGTATATTAATTGGGGCAGAACTCAAATCTTCACAATATAAAATTGTCTTGTGCAATGAATGATGTATCCTTCTATTTATTTAGTTCTTTTATGTTCTTTGGTGCTACTTTATAGTTTTATGTATAGGGGTCTTATGTATTAACTTTTAGGGGTCTTAGGTTTCCTATAGTTATGGTCAATGAAATGTTTTTACCTAAACTGTTTTCTAGCAAGTTGATATATTAAAAAATTTTGTCTGCACCTGCACCTGCACCTGGGTGGCTCAGTCGGTTAAGCGTCTGCCTTCGGCTTAGGTCATGATCCCAGGGTCCTAGGATCGAGCCCCACATCGGGCTCCCTGCTCCGTGGGGAGCCTGCTTCTCCCTCTCCCTCTGCTTGCCACTCCCCTTGCTTGTACTCTCTCTCTCTCTGTCAAATAAATAAATAAAATCTTAAAAAAATTTTTTTTTTGTCTGTTGATACCATATCCGTCTGCTCTGCTGAACACTTTTATTGGTCTAATAGCTTTTGGACTTCACCCCCCCCTTTTTTTAGAGCGGGAGCTGGGGAGGGGCAGGGGTAGAGGGAAAGAGAGGATCTCAAGCAGGCTCCATGCTCAGCATAGAGTCCAAAGTGGGGCTTGATCTCACAACCAAGAGATCATGACCTGAGCTGAAATCAAGAGCTGAACGCTCAACTGACTGAGCCACCCAGGCTTCCTGGTCTAAGAGCTTTTGGCAGATTCTCCTAAATTTGCAAAATAGATAATACTATCATCTGACCATACTGAGAGTGGTTTTTTTTCCCCTCTCAATATTGAGATTTCTGTTTCTCCTCTTTATGCATTGATATTACTGTAAACTGAGTTCAGTCTTGGGTGGCGGTGAGAACTGATGTTCTAATTTTAGTCTGATCTTAATGGAAACTTCATTTGATTTTTTTGTGGTTTTCTGTTGGTTACCCTTTATTAGATTAGGATGCATTCTTCTGTTACTGGTTTAATCAGGATTTTTTTTTCTTTTTTCCTTTGTTTTCTTTCCTTTCTTTCTT
>NW_027763943.1:0-297 GCF_054177405.1 Leptonychotes weddellii
TAAGTTTAACATGATTATTCTTGACTTTGACTTCTTGCTAGCAGGAGGAAAAGCAGGTTTTGCTCCCATGCCTAAAAGGAATCCAAAAGAAAAATGCTTTTTAATCTGCATACATGGGATAGAACACTAACTTGGGATGATGCTCAGCATCAACAGAAATTTGTGATTGTCCTCCCATCTTGTTCATTCTCCCAAAAAATTTTTGGTTTTAAGTGGGAAGAGATAGAAATGGTACCACAAGAACTATTTCTTGGATTCAAATTCGCTGTTTTCTTGAACTGCAGGAATCCCACATTA
>NW_027763944.1:0-297 GCF_054177405.1 Leptonychotes weddellii
TTAATCCACCTGGTATTTACTTGGGGGTAATGTATCAGAATACATATTTCAGTTTATCATGTTAATGTACTTCTTCTGCTTCTGGAATTTCTGCTTCATCCCTGTTAGTATTCCATTCTGGGCCACCACCACCACCTGTTTTAAATATATTAATATTAAACTATGTTTTTACATCTAGTACAACAAATATCACAAGTCAGTCATTTTCTATTTTGTTTCTATTTTATCTTTTCTCAGCTCTACTCATGAATTTATTCTTCTAGATGAATCTTAATTTTACTTGAACATGTTTCAGAA
>NW_027763945.1:0-297 GCF_054177405.1 Leptonychotes weddellii
CACGCACACACGCACACGCACACACACGCACTCACGCACTCACACACTCACGCACTCACGCACTCAGCAGTCCCTTCTCCTCCTAGCACCTAGCACAGTTTCTGGCACCAAGTGAGGGACTAATAAGCCCTTGCTGGGTGAATGTGCAAAGAAGATGCCCACAAATGTAGCCCCAAAAGACATGGGCCCCACACACTGATGAAGGGACCTCAGCTGCACAAGAGAGCAGGCGGGGGCTGAGCAGGTGGCCGTGCCCGAAGAATCACCATCTCCCCCTTGCAGTTGACCCTGACCTGC
>NW_027763946.1:0-297 GCF_054177405.1 Leptonychotes weddellii
TGCCCATAGGGAGTCACTCCTTGCTGTGGCTGGTTACCTAATGGGAAAAATAAATTCAAATAAAATCGCAGATGCAAAATTATGCCACAGATAGATGCTACCCTCTTGCCACGGTTCTCCGTACCAGCCTCAAGAACAGGAGGACAGACAAACCGGCCAAGGAGTGCATGCTAGCCCAGGGACCTGGGCAGTAAGGTCTGAATACCCTAACTGCATGCATTCCACAGGGCCACTGGCTCTACATCAGAGTCCTACACCTGCTGGCACAAAGCCTTCGGACAGTAACCAGCCCCTCTA
>NW_027763947.1:0-297 GCF_054177405.1 Leptonychotes weddellii
TAATGATGCTGTGACTGAGTTGTTCCTCACCCCAAGTCCGTATGTTGAAACCATGACCTTCAGGTTGATGGCATTTGGAGACAGGGGGTGAGGAGGTGGGGGGGGGTGCTTTACAGATATGATTAAGCTTAAATGAGGTCCTAACTCTAGGACCCTGATCTGGTAGTGTGGTAGGATCACAGGGTTCTTGTCTCATGGACTTGAAGAATGAATCTCGAGGACACAAAAGGGTGAAGTGGAAGTTTATTATGTGAAGGTGAGAGCAGAAAGGAAAGAAAAGAAGAAGCTTTCTAGAGT
>NW_027763948.1:0-297 GCF_054177405.1 Leptonychotes weddellii
CCGGCTCGGCGGGGAGCCTGTTTCTCCCTCTGACCTTCCCCCCTCTCATGCTGTTTCTCTCTCGCTCGCTCTCTAATAAATAAATAAATAAAATCTTTAAAAAAAAAATAATGTAGATTTTTGGGCTTGACCCAGAACCACTAAATCAAAACTTCTGTGGATGGGCTGTGAACTCTGAATCCACACTTTGAATGAGCAGACCGGGTAGTTCTTAGGCACACAGAGGTAAAAATAATCCTGGCTTAGGTGATAAAAACTGATGGGACCTGCATAACCCACAAACGGCTCAGGTTAAAA
>NW_027763949.1:0-297 GCF_054177405.1 Leptonychotes weddellii
CCTATATTCAATTAAGGAACACAAATTTCTGAATTCTTTGTGGACCCAGCTATCCCATTTTCTCCTGAGGCTACTGAGAGAGACCTAACTTCAGGGAATAACAGACACATCAGGTTGGAAAGAATTACATTCTCTTTCATTGGGCTTTAGCTCCAAACACCCATGCAGAACAGCAGGAGCTGGGTGGAACTCCTTGGAGAGTAGGCTTCCCCAAGGCTGGTTACTATGACTGGCCTGGAACAAGGCACACTGTGCAGTCTGACTTGCCCCACTGTACACACGTAAGTCTGCGAATTT
>NW_027763950.1:0-297 GCF_054177405.1 Leptonychotes weddellii
GCACCAAATGAAGGGGAGGAGGGAGGAAGAGTCAGGTTACATAGGTCCTTGTAGGCAAAGTAAGGATCCTTTCTTCCTTTCTTCTTTCCTTCCTTCTCTTCCTTCCTTCCTTTTTCTTTCTTTCTTTCTTTCTTGCCCCCCCCCAAATATAAAAGGAGGTTATTGAGTAAGGTTAAGCAATGGGACGACATGATTTAATGAGATTTTTACAGATTTCAAACACAGGTTGAAAATAAAAGAAATCATCAAATGATGACAGAAAATTCCAGGGCACAATGTAATGTACCAAAAGGGAAG
>NW_027763951.1:0-297 GCF_054177405.1 Leptonychotes weddellii
AGACAGAGAGCACATGAGAGGGGGGAGGGTCAGAGGGAGAAGCAGGCTCCCTGCCGAGCAGGGAGCCCGACGCGGGACTCGATCCCAGGACTCCAGGATCATGACCCAAGCCGAAGGCAGTCGCCTAACCAACTGAGCCACCCAGGCGCCCTTTTGTGATCTTTCAAGTACTCACATTCTTGAAAAGTTATTTTGTTCTTTAATCTTATTGAATTGTATTGTAATTGCAAAACACTTTAAAGTCCATTTTCTCAAATATAAACCATTCTACCAAGTATCAAAGGTAGGAGTAACCTA
>NW_027763952.1:0-297 GCF_054177405.1 Leptonychotes weddellii
TCTGCCACTTTCCTGTTCCCTGGCCTTGGCCAAGGGTCTGAACTCTCCTGAGCTTCAGTTTTTCTTGTCTACAAAATGGGCGTTTTAACAGGACCTGCGCCAGAGGAGGGTTGTATGAAAGATAGAATCAGAACAGAACCTGGTGTCTAGTAAGCACTCATAAATTAACTGTTGTTACCGTGGAAGATAATTCTGACCCGCTTGTCGGTCACGAATTCATAAAGCACCATGCAGATCAACAGGAGGCAGGGTCGAGTAGTGCCTAAGAGCATGTGCTTTGGAGCCAGACCCCTGGGT
>NW_027763953.1:0-4009 GCF_054177405.1 Leptonychotes weddellii
ATTGAGGGTTCTAGAGGGGAGGGAGGTGGGGAGATGGGTTAGCCTGGTGATGGGTATTAAAGAGGGCACGTATTGAATGGAGCACTGGGTGTTATATGCAAACAATGAATCATGGAATACTACATCAAAATAAATAAATAAATAAATAAATAAATAAAAATAACTCAAGTGTCTATCAACAGATAAATGGATAAAGGAAATGTGGTACTTACATACAATGGAATATTATTCAGCTTTGGAAAGGAGGGAAATTCTGATATATGTTACAGTAGGGATGAATCTTGAGAACATCATGCTAAGAGAAATAAGCCAGTCACAAAAGGAAAAATACTATATGACACCATTTATATAACATACTAGAGTACTCAAAATTACAGAGACAGAAGGCTAAATGGTAATTTTCAAGGGTTGAGGGAAAGGAGATGGGAAATTATTATTTAATGGCACAGAGTTTCAGTTTTGCAAGATAAAAAGTTCTGGAGATGGACAGTGGTGATGGTTATATGATAATATGAATGTACTTAATATCACTGAACTGTTCACTTAAAAATGGTTAAGATGGCAAGTTTTATGTGTTTTATCATAATAAAAAAGTTCAAGGAAAAACAGTAATTCATAAGAAAAATTTAATAATTCTAACTTATTTGCACTTAAAGTCATAATATTAAATGAAAAAATAAAAAGACAAAGTTGACAAATGCATAAGTAACAGAGTGACATGGTAATAAGTCTCACTCAATAATATGTAGATGGAACATGAACACTGAAGAAGAACATACAGAAAGAACTAACAGGTTTTATCTAACGGGCCATCTATAAAATCCTGAATCCAATGATCTAAGAAACTCTATTCTTATCAAGTAGGTGGAACATTTATAAATGTTGATCATATATTTGAAAACAGAAAAAAATTCAACAATGCCAAAATATCATAAAGATCTTTTACTGACTAAAAAAAGCCAATAAAAAAGACACATTGAAGAAATCCTACACATTTAGAAATTCAAAAATAGACTTCTAAATAATTCATGGGGAAATCATAAAAGGAATTAGAAAATATTTTGACTTCCAGGATGATAAAGTGCTAAATATTAAACTCTATGGAATTCAGCTGAAGAAGAATTTTTTTTTAATTGGTAGCCCTAAATGCATATATTAGAGCCATATAATGAGAAATTAATAAGCCTGATTATATTTTTTAATCAAAAATTTGGAAAATAATAGAGCAAATCAAAAAAAGTAAAGTAAAACCTGAAAATAATGAATTAGAAAACAATAAAACAATGGAATGAAGCCATGAAACCTGGTTTTTAAAAGGACTCCCAATACTGTCAAAGCTCTTACATAGCTTATCAAGAAAAAAATGAAATAAGAAAAGAGGCAAAATTCATGATGAAAAAGGAGACATAATTTTAATATAAGAGAAAATTCTAGAATATTAATATTGGAAAATATATGGCAATAAATTTTAAAAATAAGATAAGATAGTTCCTAGAAAATTGTCACCTATGTCAAGAAAAAAATAGAAAATCTGAGATGTAAATATTAATGAAATTTCATGAGAAATTGGAAAATCTACCCACAAAAAAATCAAATCATGCAAAAACAAATTAAAAAGCCTTACCAAATTCATATGGTTTTATTTATTTATTTATTTATTTATTTGGTGGGCAGCAGAGCAAGGTTTATTGAGTGATAGCTAAGTGATAGTACAAAGCTCCCAAGGAGGAAGGGCATCTGAGAGGGTTGCCTTCATGTGGTTTTATAGGGCAGTTCTACCAAAACTTCAAGCAACAGACAAATCTATTATGCCAACCATTAAAATTTGCCTCACTGATCACTGACTACAGAGAGCACAATTAATCAAGGGCACCAACTACTGCACTCTGAAATTCATCGCTGTGTTCATGTGAATGCCACACTTCCCAAGGGTTGTTTCCAGTCAATGACTGAGCATGGCAGGGATGGCAAAGTAGGCCTGATCTTGGGAGATGCAGAACTGCTCTGATGAGTGATTTGGCTTGAGGAGTGCACTGAAATCTCAGGTTCAGTGAAAGAGCCTGAATCTTTTTTAATATTTGTGTATTTATTTATTTGACAGAGAGAGAGACACAGAATGTGCATGAGTAGGGGGAGGAGCAGAGGGAGAGGGACAAGCAGAGTCCACACTGAGCACAGCAAGCCAAGTGGGGCCTGATCTCACAGCCCTAAGATCATGACCTGAGCGGAAATAAAGTTGGATGCTTAACCAACTGAGCCACCCAGCCACCCCATAACTACGGTTTAACGACAGCATAATCTTGGCCTCATAAGAAAGGGAAGATATTATATACTTGAAAGAGCTGTAAGAATAAGCTAGAATGTACTGTCAGGAACCAGGGGAGTACAACAGGAATTGGATTTTGGTGGTGTCTGATCAAAAAGGATGGCAGGTAAGAATGAACAAGCAAGAATTCATAAATTTTGGTGCATATTCTCAGGACGACAGGAGACATAATGCCCTACTGAGGACTCCTGAGGATGGGATGGGGAAAACTTGCTGCTGAAGTGATTTATAGAAGCCTGGAAAAAGCAATGGCCAATTGAAAGAGTAACGGAAATGCCTGAGTTGCCCAAGCAGACGGAAGGAAAAGGAATAAAGAAGCCAACGGGGGAGGGGGGAGCAGAACAAGATAGCGGAGGAGTAGGAGACCTGGATTTCGTCTGGTCTCAGGAATTCAGCTGGATAGGGATCAAACCATTCAGAACACCTACAAACTCAACAAGAGATTGAAGAAAAGAATAGCAACAACTCTCTGAACAGAAAAGCGACCACTTTCTGGAAGGTAGAACGTGCAGAGAAGTGAATCTGAGGCGATATTCAGGAGGATAGACGGCAGGGGAGGGGGCCTCCATCAGCCACTTCTGGCAAGTGATAGAGCAACAGAGCACAAAATCGGAACTTTTAGAAGTCTGCTCCACTGAGGGACGTCGCTCCAGTGGCTAATTGGGGGGTGGAACCCTCGTCGGACAGTGTGGTCTCAGGACCCTCGGGGTCACAGAAAGACCAGGGGTGCCTGAGTGCGGCAGAGCTCCCAGGTATCGGAACAGGGAAGCCGGCTGCAGAGACGGAGCCGAGGCGTGGGCTCTCAACTCGGGGTTGCCATAAACTGTGAACCGCGGAACAGTCGGGCCACTGCTCCTCCAGCAGGGACCCAACAAGAGGCAGATCTGGGGAAACTCCTCTTCCTCCCCAGGGAAGAGCGGCGTGGGAGCACACCGCAGGGATCTGCTGGGTTTGGAGACTCCACACGGGGTCGGGTGCCAGAGATAGAAACGCTTGGTTACAGGCCGAGTGAGCACGGAGTGAGGCTGGAGACCAGGGAGAGGGGAGTGACTGACTGCTTTTCTCTGGGGGCTCACTGAGAAGCAGGGCCCTGAGTTCTCAGCTCCTCTGGAGCCAAGATTGGGAGGCCACCATTTTCACTCTCGGCCTCCAAAGCTGAACAGAAAGCTTGCAGGGAACAAAAGCTCCCAAGAGCAAACCCGAGCAGATTACTTAGCTCAGACCAGGCAAGGGTGGGGCAATTCTGCCTCCGGCAAAGACATTTGGGAACCATGGCAACAGTCCTCTCCCCCAGAAGATCAGCGAGAACAGCCAGCCAAGACCAAGTTTACCCATCAATGAGAACAGCAGAACTCCAGCGCTAGGGGAATACTGCACATAGAATCCATGGCTTTTTTACCATGATTCTTTAGTCTTTCGAAGTTAATGTTTTTTTAACTGTCCTTTTTTTTTTTTTGAATTTTTCTTTTTCCCTTTTTCAACCAACATCTTATCAATCCCTTTTTTAAAGAACATTTTTATTTTTCATTTTTAGAGTCATATTCTATCCCTTCATAGTAGTTACCCTTATTTTGGCATATATATATAAGTTGTTCTCTCTTTAAAATTTTGAGATAGTTTCTTATAACAGATCAAAATATACCCTAAATCTCTAGTGTATGGTTTTGTTCTACTCTCCTGCTG
>NW_027763954.1:0-297 GCF_054177405.1 Leptonychotes weddellii
CTGAAGCATGACATAATACATAAAATGCTACAAAAATAAATTCTAAATTAGAGACTATTTTTCAAAATAAGCTTAGCAATATCTATTATTAAAAATTATTGGGCGCCTGGGTGGCTCAGTTGGTTAAGCGACTGCCTTCGGCTCAGGTCATGATCCTGGAGTCCCTGGATCGAGTCCCGCATCGGGCTCCCTGCTCGGCAGGGAGCCTGCTTCTGCCTCTGACCCTCCCCCCTCTCATGTGCTCTCTCTTTCTCATTCTCTCTGTCTCAAATAAATAAATAAAATCTTTAAAAAAAA
>NW_027763955.1:0-297 GCF_054177405.1 Leptonychotes weddellii
GGGGCGCCTGGGTGGCTCAGTTGGTTAAGCGACTGCCTTCGGCTCAGGTCATGATCCTGGAGTCCCGGGATCGAGTCCCGCATCGGGCTCCCTGCTCGGCGGGGAGTCTGCTTCTCCCTCTGACCCTCCTCCCTCTCATGCTCTCTGTCTTTCATTCTCTCTCTCTCAAATAAATAAATAAAATCTTTAAAAAAAAAAATTAAAAAAAAAAATAAAAAAATTTTTAAAAAACAAAACAAAAGCAAGTGCTTTGATGCTTATGGATATTCTCGATATAACAATTACTCAAAATGTTAA
>NW_027763956.1:0-297 GCF_054177405.1 Leptonychotes weddellii
TCGGCAGGGAGTCTGCTTCTCCCTCTGACCCTCCTCCCTCTCATGCTCTCTGTCTCTCATTCTCTCTCTCGCAAATAAATAAATAAAATCTTTTAAAAAAATAAATAAATATTTAAAAAAAAGCAGGGAGTCTGCTTAAGGATCCTCTCTCTCCCTCTTCCCCTCCCCCTGCTTGCTCGCGCACCCTCTCTCTCCCTCTAAAATAAATAAATCTTTAAAAAAAACTATTAGTCATATTGATCAAATGATATAATGGATATACATTTCAAAGTGTTACTCTGTGAAGTATTTATTTTA
>NW_027763957.1:0-297 GCF_054177405.1 Leptonychotes weddellii
CAAATGAAGGGGAGGAGGGAGGAAGAGTCAGGTTACATAGGTCCTTGTAGGCAAAGTAAGGATCCTTTCTTCCTTTCTTCTTTCCTTCCTTCTCTTCATTCCTTCCTTCCTTTTTCTTTCTTTCTTTCTTTCTTGCCCCCCCCCAAATATAAAAGGAGGTTATTGAGTAAGGTTAAGCAATGGGACGACATGATTTAATTAGATTTTTACAGATTTCAAACACAGGTTGAAAATAAAAGAAATCATCAAATGATGACAGAAAATTCCAGGGCACAATGTAATGTACCAAAAGGGAAG
>NW_027763958.1:0-297 GCF_054177405.1 Leptonychotes weddellii
AAGGAAGGGCATGCTCAAAGACCAATGAGGACATGTCAAAAGGACACAGGAGCCAGCTTGAAGAGGATCCCATGGTCAAATGCACAATAATTTGGGCATCAAAATCGTGTCAGTAATGGATTATAATGGACCCTATAACAAAGAATCTATGTGTGTAGATACTGAAACCAAAGGGGTAGGAGGAAAGGGGGAGAAACTCGTTCTTCCAAAGATTATCAGCTAATGTAGAAAAATAATAAAATTTTTCTTAAGTCACTATTTCATAATCACCATCATGAAAATTAATTCAGGAAAATT
>NW_027763959.1:0-297 GCF_054177405.1 Leptonychotes weddellii
ATACACACACACTCGTGCATGTGCTCACACAATATTTACATCAATAGCTAATTTCATTACTGAAAATCATTTGTATCATCCTTGGTCACATAATACCTAGTGTTTGTTCTTCCACAATACACATCTTTGATATTAGGTGACATTAATTAGTATAAAAGGATGAAGAAATTTTGTCTCTAGCAAATTTTTCTTTATACAGGTTATAACGCTTACCATCTCAGGAATAATGCAATGCATATGTTTTTGTTACTAAGACTGCCATTTTTAATAAAGTCTCTGTAGTTTTCATTGTTTTTC
>NW_027763960.1:0-297 GCF_054177405.1 Leptonychotes weddellii
TGCGCTCTGACGGTTCTCTGGTGAGCAAGTGCGGTGTGCCAGGCACCCCCAGGCATGTGAGTCCATAAGGCACTGCACGCGCTCTTGCAGAAGGAGGGGTGGACAGCAAACCAACGGGGGACATTTAGACCTTCAGGTGGTGACCACCAACATGTGAGAAACCAGGCCGGGGGCAACAGAGCGGCCAGTGAGCGGGGGGGAGGGGATGCCTGCTGGACACAGCCTGAGGCCCCTGGGAGGACTCCAGCTTTTGTCCTCAGTGGAGGGAGGAGCAGTAGAAACCTGATCAGAGCAGGG
>NW_027763961.1:0-297 GCF_054177405.1 Leptonychotes weddellii
GTATATATATACACACCACATCTTTATCCATTAATCAGTTAACAGGCATTGGGCTCTTTCCGTAACTTAGCTATTGTTGATAATGCTGCTATAAACACTGGAGACAGGTTTTAAAAAAAATAATTGTCTTCTCTTAAAAGAATAAAAAAACATTTGCAAAGCTTTCTTTTATTGATGTCATTTGAGTATCCACATGCAGTTATAATATTTATCATTCACAAATCATCCAGAAGTGAATGCAATTACATGAGTGTAGTTTCTTAGTCATTCCCAAAATTCTGACCACAAATGGAGGTT
>NW_027763962.1:0-297 GCF_054177405.1 Leptonychotes weddellii
CCTACCCACAATCCCTCCTCTCAGGGATAACGGCTCCTGGCACTTTGGGAATCTAGGCTCAGGCCGAAGTTGACAGTGAACCTCTGCCTGGGTCTGGAACGTGCACTGTCGCCCACTCACCCTTCCCCTGTCCCTGCCATGCCGTGCCAGGGCTGGACCAGGCATGCTGAAGCCGGGGGCAACCTCTCCAAGGGCCGAGGTCCCCTCTCTGGCTGCTTGGACTGGTCTGGAGTCTCGGACCGTGTCCACTGACCAGAGGCCACCCTGCCAGGGCGCACAGAGGTGGATCCCTCCAGG
>NW_027763963.1:0-297 GCF_054177405.1 Leptonychotes weddellii
AGATATTCATAAATGACATATCAGATAGAGGGGTAGTGTCCAAATTCTTTAAGGAACTTATCAAACTCAACACCCCCTCAACAACAACAACAAAAAAATCCAGTCAAGAAATGTGCAGAACACATAGAGGAATATTTCTTCAAAGAAGACCTACAAATGGCTAGCAGACACATGAATAAATGTTCAACATCATTCCACATCGGGGAAATACAAATCAAAACGCAATGAGATACCAACTCACACCAGTCAGAATGGCTAAAATGAACAACTCAGGAAACAACAAGTGTTAGTGAGGAT
>NW_027763964.1:0-4009 GCF_054177405.1 Leptonychotes weddellii
GTTTTTTTTTTTTTTAAGATTTTATTTATTTATTTGACAGAGAGAGACAGCGAGAGAGGGAACACAAGCAGGGGGAGCGGGAGAGGGAGAAGCAGGCTTCCCGCTGAGCAGGGAGCCTGATGCAGGGCTCGATCCCAGGACCCTGGGATCATGACCTGAGCCGAAGGCAGACCCTTAACGACTGAGTCACCCAGGCGCCCCTTGTTGAGAGTTTTTATCATGAATGGTTTTTGACTGTTGTCAAAGCTTTTTTTGTTTCTATTAAGATGGTTGTGTGGATTTTGTCCTTTATTCTATTAGCATGATGTATTACATAAATTGATTTTTGAATGCTAAATCAGTCTTGCACTCCTGGCATAAATCACACCTGGTTATGGTATATAATCTTTTTTTGCCCATTGTTGGATTTGGTTTGCTAATATTTTGTTAAGGATTTCTGTGTATGTGTTAATTAGGGATTTGATCTGTAGTTTCTTTTCTCATCATGTCTTTGTCTGGCTTTGTTATTAGGGTTACACTAGACTCCAAATGACTTGGAAAATGTTCCCTCCTCTATTTGCTGAAAGACTTTATGTGGGATTGATATTATTTTTTCTTCAGATACTTGATAGAATTCAAAGCCATCTGGGCTTGAGCTTTTCTTTGTAGGAAGATTTTTAATTAAAAATGTAATATCTTTGTTATAGGTCTATTTAACTTTTCTATTTATTTTTTAGTCAATTTTGGTAATTTGTATCTTACTAGGAATTTATCCATTTCATGTTGGCACAAAATTGTCCTTATAATCCTTATTATTTTTGTAGGGTTGACATTGATGATCCTTTTTTTTTTTTTGGTCTCATTTTGGTAATTTTTGTCTTTTCATTTTTCTTGATCAGTCTAACTGAAGTTTATCAATTTTGTTGAGCTTTTCAAAAAACCAACTTTTGTCTTTATTGCTTTTTTTAATCTATTGTTCTGTTTTCTGTTTCACTGATTTCCATTCAGATATTTATTATCTTCCTTAAGCTTCCTTTGCTTTAGGTTTACTTTACTCTTCTTTTTTAGAGTATTAAAATGGAAGCTTAGATTATTGATTTGAGATCTTCCTTTTTATTTATCTATTATTTTTTACAAGATTTTATTTATTTATTATATATAAACAGAAGTTGAACAGGGGCTTGGGGAAGGGCAGGGAGAAGCGGGCTCCCTGGAGCCCAATGCAGGGCTCGATCCCAGGACCCTGGGATCACGACCTGAGCCCAAAGCAGACACTTAACTGTCTGAGCCACCCAGGTGCCCCTATTTTTTATTTTTTTAAGATTTTATTTACTTGAGAGAGAGAGAGAGAGAACACATGTGTGGGGGGAGGGGCAAAGGGAGAGAGAGAATCTCAGGCAGTCTCCACACTGAGTGCAGAGCCTGACTCCAGACTGGATCTCACAACCCTGAGATCGTGACCTGAGCCTAAAACAAGAGTTGGATGCTTAACTGACTGAGCCACTCAAGCATGCCTGAGATCTTCCTTTTTAATATAGGCATTTAAAGCTATAAACTTGCTCTAAGTGCTGCTTTACATACATCCCATAAATTCTGATATGTTTTTATTTTCATTAGGTTCAAAATATTTTTAAATTCCCATTATGAGTTCTTTTGACACATGGGTTATCTAGAAGTGTGTTGCTTAATTTCCAAAGATTTGGGGGTTTTCCAAATTTCTTCCTGTTGATTTCTAATTTGTTCCATGGTAGTCAGGTATACTTTGAATGATTTAGATTTTTTTTTTAATGTATTGAGACTTGTTTTAAGACTAGCATGTGATCTGTGCTGGAGAATGTTCTATGTGTCCTTGAAATAATGTGCTTCCTGCTATTATGGGGTGGAGTGATCTATAAAATGTTAGGTAGGTTTAGATGGTTAATAATGTTGTTCGAGTCTTCTATATTCTTACTAATATAGACTACAAAATGTGTAATCAGATCGTAGATGGAGTTTACTTTTTAATTTATTCTGACAATATCTGTCTTTTGATTGGAGTGTTTAGTTCATTCACATTTAACGTAATTATTGATATGGTTAGATTTACACCTGTTACTTTTCTATTTGTTTTCTGAATGTCTATAACTTTTTGGGGGGCGCCTGGCTGGCTCAGTCGGTGGAGCTTATGACTCTTGATCTTGGGGTTGTGAGTTCAAGCCCCATGTTGGGTGTAGAAATCACTTTAAAATAAAATCTTAAAAAAAAAAAACAAAACAACTTTTTTGTTACCGTCTCTCCTTATTGACTTCTTTCATGTTAAGCAAAAATTTTAGTGCACCATTTAAATTCCTCTGTTGATTTAATTGTACATTTGGAATTGTCTTCTTCATGGTTTCTGTAGGGATTACATATGCATCTTAATTGATAACACTCTAGTTCAGATTAATACTCATGTAATTCTGATAAAACAGGAACTTTATTACACTATTTCCTCCTCCCTCATTATATTTGTGCTTGGTTAAATGCTATTTATAATGCTTATATTTAATATACTTATATTTTGTGTATTTACATAGTTTATAGCATGTATAGATATAGCATATAAGTGTACTGTTACATCTACATATTATTTTTTTTTAAGATTTTATTTATTTATTTGAGACAGAGCATGAGTGGCAGGGGGAGCGAGAAGCTCCCTCTGAGCAGGGAGTCCAATGTGGGGCCCGATCCCAGGACCCTGAGATCATGACCTGAGCCGAAGGCAGATGCTTAACCAACAGAGCCACCCAGGCACCCTTACTCTTTTTTTTTTTTTTTAAGTACTGAAATGATCAAGCATGTTCACCAGAATCTACCAATACCACTTGAGATTAAAGTGAGTACATGACTTAAAAAATCTTATAGTTTGAATGGATATCATGGCAGTTAAGTTATTCAATCAGACAGACTCATGTAGACCCTTTCCAAAAAGTATCTCTTTGTCTTGATATTGTCAGCTGAAATGTATGGTGGACAGAACTCCTTGACCACAAAACTGAAGGATTTTAGAAGAGTTGGCCTACTACAGATTTTAACTGAAACCAGACTGTCTTCAGATTTACAGATGTATTACTTAGAATTTACTTCGAAGAGGTGCAGAATGCCTTCCCTTAGTGAAAAGATTCCAAAAACTTGTTACATCCATAATCCCGTTTTTTTCTGAATAGTGACATCAGCAGTGCAAATAGTAGTGTACTTTAAGGGGAAAAATCTTCATGTAAATACTTCCAGATATCAGAGCTAGTTGATAGAGATTTGACTTTTAGACACCAGCAAAGTGCCTCCATTCAGATCTTGCCAATTCAAACCCAACCTTGAACTTGGCTCGATGTATTTCATAAACTTGCCTTGCCTGGATATAAATAGAATAGCAGGCAGCAGCAGTAAAACTTCCACATCATTTTCCCTCTTTTTGTTCCATTTACAGTGAGAATTTTTTTTTTTTCCTGCAGGGACATGTTTATAAGTTTCTGTTCAGCAGGTAAAGCTCATAGTATCAGAGTGAGTTAATTTCAAGCATGCAAGCAGATGCTTTGTATGTGTATAAAGGGAACTAGCTAATAATCACATCAAGGAGGGGAATTTGGGTAGAGATGTCCAGACTGAAAGGAGCATAGTGGCTGCATTGAAAGCTCTTACTAGAAAAGGAGAAAATCTCATCATCCCAAGCAGTGGAGGGGAAGGACTTTGGAAAAGTATTGCTCCCAGTACAAAAATGCCTTTGTCACCTGCCCTGAGTCATTGAGGTGCATTGGTGCCAAGGTTGCTCCTGTACCTGTCTCCCCTGTGGGCCACTATTGTACTTCAACTTCAGGACCTCCTTTCCACCTGCCAGTGATCACACGAGTTGTTTAGGAGGGGATGACAATTTAATGTTTTTAAAGTAACAGGCAATCCAACTGGAATACCACTAAGAGCATGTCCTAATCCCCGTAGGCTAGGTCATGGGACCAGATGTAGCAACAAAATGCATTTTCCAAGGTGGTAGGGATCTGGGTCAGGTGGAGAACTC
>NW_027763965.1:0-297 GCF_054177405.1 Leptonychotes weddellii
GGGAGACTGGGTGGCTCAGTTGGTTAAGCAACTGCCTTCGGCTCAGGTCATGATCCTGGAGTCCCGGGATCGAGTCCCGCATCGGACTCCCTGCTCAACGAGGAGTCTGCTTCTCCCTCTGATCCTCCCCCTCTCATGCTCTCTGTCTCCCATTCTCTCTCTCAGATAAATAAATAAAAAATCTTTAAAAAAAAAAAAAAAGACACAGTGGCCCATCCATACGTGTAGTATTATTCGGCCTTAAAAAAGGAACGGCGGGCGCCTGGGTGGCTCAGTCAGGTAAGCACCTGCCTTCGG
>NW_027763966.1:0-297 GCF_054177405.1 Leptonychotes weddellii
ATTTGACAGAGAGAGACACAGCGAGAGAGGGAACACAAGCAGGGGGAGTGGGAGAGGGAGAAGCAGGCTTCCCGCGGAGCAGGGAGCCCGATGCGGGGCTCGATCCCAGGACCCTGGGATCATGACCTGAGCTGAAGGCAGATGCTTAACAATTGAGCCACCCAGGTGCCCCAATTTAGGATTCTTAAAAAAAAAAAAATGCTTATCATTGAAATGTATAGCATTCCATGGGAGGAATTTAAAACTCAGTTATCTGGTGGCGCCTGGGTGGCCCAGTCGGTTAAGTGTCGGAGTCTC
>NW_027763967.1:0-297 GCF_054177405.1 Leptonychotes weddellii
TGCCCATAGGGAGTCACTCCTTGCTGTGGCTGGTTACCTAATGGGAAAAATAAATTCAAATAAAATCGCAGATGCAAAATTATGCCACAGATAGATGCTACCCTCTTGCCACGGTTCTCCGTACCAGCCTCAAGAACAGGAGGACAGACAAACCGGCCAAGGAGTGCATGCTAGCCCAGGGACCTGGGCAGTAAGGTCTAAATACCCTAACTGCATGCATTCCACAGGGCCACTGGCTCTACATCAGAGTCCTACACCTGCTGGCACAAAGCCTTCGGACAGTAACCAGCCCCTCTA
>NW_027763968.1:0-297 GCF_054177405.1 Leptonychotes weddellii
CTGGCTCCTTCAGGTGGGAAGGAATTATGCATTAGGATTTACTATAAATGTGAATCTAGTTGTACTTAATCTACTTTATACAGAGACTCAATAACCAAAAAAAAAAAAAAAAAGACAGAGAATTAGAATGCATTTGCAACCTAATGGAAATTTTTTCTTAAAAGAGGCAGGTATAATCTGTTCTTTTTCGGTAGGTACCCTTGGGTTGTAGATCATTTTTAGTGGAAAGGAAATAAAAACATGGTGTGGCGCCTGCATGGCACAGTTGGTTAAGTGTTCAACTCTTGGTTTCTGCTC
>NW_027763969.1:0-297 GCF_054177405.1 Leptonychotes weddellii
CCTATATTCAATTAAGGAACACAAATTTCTGAATTCTTTGTGGACCCAGCTATCCCATTTTCTCCTGAGGCTACTGAGAGAGACCTAACTTCAGGGAATAACAGACACATCAGGTTGGAAAGAATTACATTCTCTTTCATTGGGCTTTAGCTCCAAACACCCATGCAGAACAGCAGGAGCTGGGTGGAACTCCTTGGAGGGTAGGCTTCCCCAAGGCTGGTTACTATGACTGGCCTGGAACAAGGCACACTGTGCAGTCTGACTTGCCCCACTGTACACACGTAAGTCTGCGAATTT
>NW_027763970.1:0-297 GCF_054177405.1 Leptonychotes weddellii
CTCAGCCATTTGACGTATTTCCCTTTCAGGCTCTTGCTGATGTAAAGCATACATTTTGCATGTTACAAAATGCCCAAAAAGTATTCATTGGATTTTGCTTTTTTTTTTTTTTTTTACTTTGTAAAGAAATATGAGAAAAAAAATGAAGCGTCCCTGAGGAAGCTCTCCTGGTGAATATCCATCCATGAAATTATCCTCACCATCGCAAATGCAGGTTTTTTGCCCAGGGATGCTGCATTTTGCAGAAGGATGGCCAGTGCCATCCACAGTGGGCTGTGTGGCCACTGGGCCCTGCCA
>NW_027763971.1:0-297 GCF_054177405.1 Leptonychotes weddellii
TTTCTGTTTTAAGAAATGCCTCCTGTTGGGCGCCTGGGTGGCTCAGTTGGTTAAGCGACTGCCTTCGGCTCAGGTCATGATCCTGGAGTCCCTCGGCAGGAGTCTGCTTCTCCCTCTGACCCTCCTCCCTCTCATGCTCTCTGTCTCTCATTCTCTCTGTCTCAAATAAATAAATAAAATCTTTAAAAAAAAAAAAAAAGAAAAGAAATGCCTCCTGCTATCAGGACACAGAGCCACCTCAGCTATAAATGAATGGACACTACTCTGAAGGGGCCTGTGGCTCACTGGAGCCTGGGG
>NW_027763972.1:0-297 GCF_054177405.1 Leptonychotes weddellii
GTGGAGCAGGGGTTCCACTGACTTCACAAGTAGAGACGGTTTCCAGGTGGCAGAGGCTGTGAAACAGGGGTGGACGGCAGGGGGCTGAGAAACCCTAGCCCAGGGAGTGGGAATCTGGAAACTCCAGAATCAGAAACCAGGGCTGGCCCTTCAGGGTGCACGGGACTTGCTCCCCCTTCCTCTCAGTTCCTTGACACCCTGGCCTCCCCAGCATAAGGGGGTCTTGCTCTGGAGGAGGGGAAGCCCCTTAGCCACCTCCCCTCTCTCTGCTTTTCCCTTCTTTCTGGAATGTTTGAA
>NW_027763973.1:0-297 GCF_054177405.1 Leptonychotes weddellii
CTGAAGCATGACATAATACATAAAATGCTACAAAAATAAATTCTAAATTAGAGACTATTTTTCAAAATAAGCTTAGCAATATCTATTATTAAAAATTATTGGGCGCCTGGGTGGCTCAGTTGGTTAAGCGACTGCCTTCGGCTCAGGTCATGATCCTGGAGTCCCTGGATCGAGTCCCGCATCGGGCTCCCTGCTCGGCGGGGAGCCTGCTTCTGCCTCTGACCCTCCCCCCTCTCATGTGCTCTCTCTTTCTCATTCTCTCTGTCTCAAATAAATAAATAAAATCTTTAAAAAAAA
>NW_027763974.1:0-297 GCF_054177405.1 Leptonychotes weddellii
AGGCAGAAAATATATGTGAAGAAACAATAGTTGAAAAATTTCTAAACTTGATTAGAACCCCAGATCCAAGAAGCTCAATGAACCCCAAGCACAAGAAATGTGGAAAAAAAAAAAAATTACACCAAGGCATATCATAATCAAATTGCTCAAAGCCAGTGATAATGAGAAAATCTTAAAAGTAGTTAAAGGAAAAAAAAAAATGTTACACACAGAGGAACAAAGATAAGGATGACATTATATTTCTCATTGGAAACAATGTAAGTAAAGACAGTGGAGCAACATCTTTAAAGTACTGAA
>NW_027763975.1:0-4009 GCF_054177405.1 Leptonychotes weddellii
CTGGTCAAAGAATCAAACTGACACAAGACAGAGTCACAGGGGAAAATGAAGTTTAATTTTGCACATAGAGGATCCCCACATACACGAGAGGTTCCAAGACAGAGAGGCAGGATGAGGTAGGTATCCGTGCCATGCTGAGCTAAGGAGTGGGCTGGGGGCTGGGGCCTCAAAGGGGAGCAGGGCAATAAGAACACGTTTGGTAACTAGATGTTTGCCCTGCCGTGCAGATTGGCATTCAGATAAAACTTATCTTTGGTAATAACTCTAGTTCTGGAAAGACCCCCAATTTAGAGTCTTCTAGGTGGTTAGTTAAGTGAGAGGCAAAAGTTTCTCTTGAGCCTGCAGGGTCTTGATTGCCTTCAGCTCAAAACAGTCCACACGCCAAAGCCAAAGTGGGCCAAAGACCTCTTTAGGATTTAGGAATGAAAACATTAATGAATGTTAGAGCACAACAGACCATTATGGATGGTCTAGTCAGTGTTTCTCAATCCTACTACACATTAGAATCTTCTGAAGAGCTTTAGAACACAATGTACTGGGTTATGACCATGGTAAGTTGAACAAATCTCCAGAGGTGGAGCCTGGCGCACTATTATTTTTTTTTTTTTACAGCTCCCAAGTGGCTCTGAGGTACAACCAAGATTGAGAACCAATGAATCTACAAAGTTTTGCTTTTTTTTTTTTTTAAAGGTTTTTATTTCTAAGTAATCTCTACACCCAACGTGGGGCTCAAACTCACAACCCCAAGATCAACAGTGGCATGCTCCACCCACCGAGCCAGCCAGGAGCCCCTGTACAAAGTTTACTTTTAAAATGAAACTTCAGGGGCGCCTGGGTGGCTCAGTTGTTGGGTGTCTGCCTTTGGCTCAGGTTGTGATCCCAGGGTCCTGGGATCAAGCCCCACATTGGGCCCCCTGCTCAGAGGGAAGTCTGCTTCTCCCTCTCCCCCTCCCCCTGCTTGTGTTCCCTCCCTCTCTCCCTGTGTCTCTCTCTGTCAAATAAATAAAATCTTTAAAAAAAATAAAATAAAATGAAACTTCATTGTACTGCCCCAAACAGAAACCCAACGTCACTTGCCATAAACCTGGTCCTAACAGTAAACACAATGAAAAAAAGATATAACCTGATATAAAGGGGTTGGTAAGCATTAAAGCTGCTCTAGATAAACTTACTCCTTCACTAAGAAAGGCTGAAAAAGATCTGAAAAAAATAATAACTTCCTGACCACAGGATTCAGAGTTGCCACACTTTATGCCTCCGGGGGTCATGCAGGGCACTGACCTAGTTAGACCCTGATTTCAGAGACAGGGCGAGGGAAACATGAGTTGGCCCAATTTTGCTAGACAATTTAAAAAACCAAATACTAATAAGCAATGAACGCATATCCGAGACTAAGAAGAAAAAGATGCTTGATACTTCAAAGGGAGGGTAAGGTGGGGTGAGGACAAAGGCACCAGATCTGACTGCAACTGAAAGTGACCTCCAAGTCAACTGAGCACCCCCTGGGCGCAATGATGGACAAGACGGCTTACCCAAGCAAAGTTCCGGGCAGTGCTTGGACCAGGAGCTAGAATCGGAAGTCCATCCCCATCATTTTCCACTTGAGGAAACTCAGAGCTCATCAAGGATGAGAACTGACCAGGGTCAACCAGCAGCGGACGTAACAACGGCAGATTTTTGCAATCCCAGTGTCTTACTACCAAACCCTACAGCATCCCGCAGGGAGAACAGTCATTGGCTGTGTGCTGAGAAGCAAGATCAGCGCTCACAAAGCCCACCAGGTCCATTTCTCAGATTAACACACTGAGACCCCAGAGTGAGGAAAGGACTTGTCCAAATCCCCAGACAAAAGATTATGATGACAATCAGACACTAACACTTGAGAGGTCACTGTGTGCGGGGCACTGTCCTAGGGTTCCTTTAGAGACTCAAATTCTATCATCAGCCCCAATCTAGATGGGTAAACTGAGGCACCGAGTGTGTGCACCTCGCCCGGGGTCTCAGAGCTGGTAAGGGGCAGAGGAGCTTCAAAGATCACTTCACAAAAGGGGAAACCGAGCCCACAGAGGATGAAAGGGTTCCAGCCCAAACTTCCCGTGGCGGGGGTGAGGGGGGGTTACAGGGTGGGTCGCGAGGAGGGGGCGCGGCTCAGAATCCACGACCTCTCAAATTTGCCCTCTCCCCGCCGTGGGGAACTATGACGTCACATGCGGGGAGCCGGGGCTGTGACCAGGAGCTTTGGGAATCCCATTCGGAAACCCGGGCGTGGGAACCGCGGGTCGCACTCACCTCCCGAGGCACTCCTTCGAAGCCCACACTTCGGGCCTCGGGAACGCGGCCGGGAGCGCCTCGCCGGCGCAGACTCGGCGTCCCTCCACCAGCGCGACCTGCGACAGCGCCCAGGTGACCGAGGCTTGCGGACCCCTGGACATCACTGACGGAGAACGCGCGCGGGACTAACTCAATGCGCATGTGCGCCCGCGATCTGTCGTTCAAAGCCGGCGGTGCGGCACCTCTGCCAATCGGAATCTTCCTTCCAGCCTGGCCCCGCCTCATTCATCAGGCTTCCGGCGTCCCGCTGTCTCCAGGGTAACCGTCAGACCCACGGCCCAAGAGAGGCCCAGAAACTTCTGGGCAGAGAAACGGGAGGTGCCTGGGAATGAGAAAGGTCTCCAACGCAGGCGTTCCTGCTTCTTTTCCCCGGCCCCGCTTGCCAGGTCCTGCCACAGGGGCCGACCCGGGGTCGGTTGTGAGGGGCCCGGCCCTCACTGCGGGCGTCGCTGAGCGGGCCCGCGGTCACTATGGTAACACCTCCGGCTCGCGGTCGGCCTCTTGCGTGCTGACGTCACGCGCGGAGACCTGCGAGAAGGCGGTGGGCGCATGCGCCCGGGGCGGGAGGTGTGGTGTTGGCCCGTGGGAGGAGCCGGGGTGAGGGCGGAGCTAGGGCCTGCGCTAGGACCAGAAGCGAGCATTGGAAGTCCATCCCCATCATTTAACACTTTGAGGAAACTCAGAGCTCATCAAAGTGCAACTGAAGAATTGGGTATTTTCTTTTTTTTTCTTCTTTTTATTAACATATACTGTATTATTTGTTTCAGGGGTACAGGTCTGTGATTCATCAGTTTTACACAGTTCACAGCGTTCACCATAGCACATACCCCCCCCAACGTCCATCACCCAGCCACCCCATGGATATTTTCATTTTAAACTTTTTTATTTGGCGATAATTTTACATTTAGAGACAAGTTGCAGTTAGAGGGTGCCCACATGTCCCCCACCCCCAGCTTCCCCTGCTGTTAACCTCTCAGGACCGCAGCACATTTGTGGAAACACAAATCTTTCACATCAGAGCAATGCTGTTCACTGAACTCCTGCCCATTCACATAGTCCTACTCTCTCCTCCGGGGTCCTTTTCTATTAGGAACCACATGGCATTGAGTTGCTAGGTCTCCCCCAGCTTCCTCTGATCCACAACCTTTTCTCAGACTTTCCTTGTTTTCGATGACCTTGACAGTCTTGAAGGGTACTAGCCAAGTGTTCTGCAAAATGTCCTTCAATGCTTGCTCGTGACTACACTTGGCTTATGAATAGAAACTGACTTTTTAATTTAATTTTAGCTAAACATTTAACATTGCTAGTTGAGTCAATTATTGGACAGCTTCTAAGCATGTTTAGAACGATCTGGATATGTGAATCTACTTTTTCAACTAGATTTTATGAAATCTAATCACACAGATCAGTGATGTCTGGTGAAAAATTAGCATTCAAGTTGAGATGTGCTGTAAGTGAAAAATACATACCAGATTTCAGACTTAATACAAAAAAGAAGGATATAAAACAAAGCATTAATAATGTTTTTATCTGTTACAAGTTAAAATGATATTTTGGATATATTGAGTTAAATCGTATATATATATATTTTAAAGATTTTATTTATTTATTTGACAGAGAGAGACAGCGAGAGAGGGAACACAAGCAGGGGGAGTGGGAGAGGGAGAAGCAGGCCTCC
>NW_027763976.1:0-297 GCF_054177405.1 Leptonychotes weddellii
TGCAAGGCTCCCTGAAAACGACATTTCTAGGCTTGTTTATAACAACCTACTCAAACATTTTGACTTATTATGAAAACAATTCAAGGGCCTTCGACTTCTCCAGTGACAAGGTATCTTGAGAAAATATATGGAGGGGAATCTCTGTGACAGGTAAGATGTTGTCACAAAGTGACTGACTTGACAGGAAAAGCTAGTTTTAAAATTCTCTTTGAATTCCAAGCAGTGTTTGCCTGAGAAGGAGGGAGGTTCGCAGGCGGCATTTTTGTTTGCTGTTCTTGGGCCAGTCCGGTTGTGAAG
>NW_027763977.1:0-297 GCF_054177405.1 Leptonychotes weddellii
GAGCTGCCGGAAAGGCCTGGAGGAAGGTGGCTGTTCTTACTGAAATTAAACAAAACCCACACCAGGGCCAGTTCACAGCCCCTGTCTCAGGCTGTCTGGGCTCGAGGATGGAATCCTGGCCCCGGAGCCCTGCAAGCCGGCCTCAGTGCGGTGGACCCAAGGGAGGAGGGACCAGGGGCGGGTCCCCACAGGGTGGCAGCTAATGGCACCCCATGACCTCAGTCCTGGCTTCACCCACTGCAGGAGGCCCCTGGTGCTCCTCCGCCCGCCCGTGGGCCCTGACAGGTGCGCCCCACC
>NW_027763978.1:0-297 GCF_054177405.1 Leptonychotes weddellii
CCAAGCATCTGTGATCAACTAATTTTTAACAAGGGTGTCAGGACTAATAAATGGATGAAAATATAGTCTTTTCAACAAATGGTGCTGGAAAAACTGGATGTCCATGTGCAAACGAATGTAGTTGAACCTTCACTTCATACTACATACAAAAAGTAACTCAAAATGGATCAAAGACCTAAATGTAGGAGCTTTCTATGGTCTGAATATGTTTCCTTAAAATTCATATGTTGAAATCTTAATCCCCAAACATGACAGTATTAGGAGGTGGTGACTTGGAAGGTGCTTAGGTCATGAGGG
>NW_027763979.1:0-297 GCF_054177405.1 Leptonychotes weddellii
AACTTACAGAAAAGTTGGAAAACTGAATGAAGAACTTTTTTCCCCCATGAATCATTTAGAGCAAGTCACCCACCTAATGGTTCATCACTCCTGAACATTTCAGTGCAAATTTCCTATAAATAAGGACATCCTCCAATACAAATGCAACATAACCATCAAAATCAGATAATTTACATGGATATATTCAAGATCCCATTCACGTTTCACCCATTGCTTCAAAAATGTCTCTTGTAAGGGTGCCTGGGTGGCTCAGCTGATTAAGCATCCAACTCTTCATTTCAGCTCAGGTCATGATCT
>NW_027763980.1:0-297 GCF_054177405.1 Leptonychotes weddellii
TTCTAATCTATTACTACATGGATCATTCTAGTCTTTTCCTTTGCTTATCTGTAAATTCCCACTCCTACAGTAAGGACCCTGGCTATCACCATTCGGCATCTATTTACTTAGCTGTTTAATTCAGTATTCATGTGTAGTGCTATTGTTGATCCATTTCTGTAGGATCAGTGAGAGTATAGTTTCTCTCTCTCTTTTTTTTTAAAGAATAAATTGTGGTTTATTCTTGAACTTTTTTTTAAATTATGTTATGTTAATCACCATACATTACCTCATTAGTTTTTGATGTAGTGTTCCATG
>NW_027763981.1:0-297 GCF_054177405.1 Leptonychotes weddellii
ACGCAAACAATGAATCATGGAACACTACATCAAAAACTAATGATGTAATGTATGGTGATTAACATAACATAATAATAAAATAAATAATTAATTAATTTAAAAAAAAAAGAAAGAGGTGAGGTTATTGTAAAGCAGGGGAGAGAGAGGCAACTGCCTATGCAAAGGCCCTGAGGCAAGGTCATGACTAGAGACTCTAGGAGCAGGAAGAAGACCAGCATGACTGGAGTGGTACAAGCAATGGGAAAGTAGCAGGCAGGTGAGAGAGGTAACCAGGGGAGGTGATCATGCTGGACCTTA
>NW_027763982.1:0-297 GCF_054177405.1 Leptonychotes weddellii
CCTGTGTCGGGCTCCCTGCCGAGCAGGGAGTCTGCTTCTCTCCCTCTCCCTCTGCGCCCCCACCCTCACCCCCAATTCGTGCACGTGCTCTGTCTCTCTCAAATAAACAATCTTAAAAAAAAAAAGAGTATTAGCAAACAAACTTGGCAATGTATACAAAGAATTATATACCACAACCAAGTGGGATTTATTACAGATACGTAAGGCTGGTTCAATATTTGAAAACCAATCAACCCTATCAACACCCTAAAAAGCAAAAATCAAAAAAAAAAAAAAAAAACCAAGAAAAAAAAGCAA
>NW_027763983.1:0-297 GCF_054177405.1 Leptonychotes weddellii
AATCTTATATAATCAGTGACTCCTCACAACCCCAGTACAGCCCTTTCTGCCCACAGGTCCCCCTCCTATAATAAAAACACCCTTTTTTGCACCAAAACCATCTCAAGTATTCTTTCTTGGCCATTGGTTCCTGAACCCCACTTCAAGCCACATCAGGAGTATTGGTTCAGAGTGAATTGAAAGTTGTAAAAAAGTGGTCCTTCAGTACAGATGGCTTGAGAAGCCTTGTTTAAGGTCCCCAGAAATGCAAATTACACCCCTGAATCAAGCAGGTATCTACAAACAGCATCTTAATTT
>NW_027763984.1:0-297 GCF_054177405.1 Leptonychotes weddellii
TAGGGGCGAGGGGCAGAGGGACAGAGCGAATCTCAAGCAGGCTCCACGGTGCAGAGCCTGAGGCGGGGCTCGATCTCACAATCCCGAGACCATGACCTGAGCCAAAATCAAGAGTCGGACATTTAACTGACTCAGCCACCCAGGCGCCCCTCAAACTAAGGTTATTTTGATAAAAACAGCTGGTAGGGGAAGAAAAACCCTAAGGGCAGGGGGAAGGATTGTGTTCTGGTCCTGACCAGGTGGCAGAGTGGCCCTGGACCAGTTTCTTTATGTGTAAAAACAGAAATGACAGTGACC
>NW_027763985.1:0-297 GCF_054177405.1 Leptonychotes weddellii
AATCTTATATAATCAGTGACTCCTCACAACCCCAGTACAGCCCTTTCTGCCCACAGGTCCCCCTCCTATAATAAAAACACCCTTTTTTGCACCAAAAACATCTCAAGTATTCTTTCTTGGCCATTGGTTCCTGAACCCCACTTCAAGCCACATCAGGAGTATTGGTTCAGAGTGAATTGAAAGTTGTAAAAAAGTGGTCCTTCAGTACAGATGGCTTGAGAAGCCTTGTTTAAGGTCCCCAGAAATGCAAATTACACCCCTGAATCAAGCAGGTATCTACAAACAGCATCTTAATTT
>NW_027763986.1:0-4008 GCF_054177405.1 Leptonychotes weddellii
CTTGCTCCGCCCCTTCCTAACTACTTCTTAAGAGTTCTTTTGAAATTACTTAAAAATAATTTGAGGGAAAAATAATTGCAGGGATAACATATGAGGAATATTTTTTATATTCATTTCATTATGAGTGACAATATATTCAGATTTGTGTACTTTAAATTTAATGACAGTTTATTTTTTAACAATTTCGGGCATTGAGAATGAGTATAGTTGAAGTTATGGTAGAAATATAAAATATAAAATAGTACTCAGAAAAATCTAAGAAAGCAAAAATTATAAAAATCTAAAAGGATATTTAAAAAAACCTCAAAGAGGTGGTCTGCTTAAATTTTTAAAACCTGGGAAAATTTAAACAGGTGACTGCCCATTTATTTATTGTAATTTATCATAAAATTTATTAATAAGTCATAGAGACAATGGGGAATACTCCTGTGTGACCCTGGAAAATGTACTTAAACTTGCTATGACTCAATTTTTCTTCTGTGAAATTAGAATAATAAAATGCTTACCTCATAGGGTTGCTGTATGGATTGAGTTAACATACATGTAAAGTGCTTAGAACTGTTCCTGACACACAGAGTGCTCTAAGAAGTTTTCATCAGTATTAGTACGATGGGAAGGGTAGATGTGATGGGTAGAGTCAAAGACCAGATGAAAGGAAACAGTATGTAGGGTATTTTCTATTATTTATTTATTTACTTATTTATTTTGAAGATTTTATTTATTTATTTGACAGAGAGAGAGACAGTGAGAGAGGGAATACAAGCAGGGGGAGTAGGAGAGGAAGAAGCAGGCTCCTGAGCAAGAATCCTGATGTGGGGCTTGATCTCAGGACCCTGGGATCATGACCTGAGCCGAAGGCAGACACTTAATGACTGAGCCACCCAGGCGCCCCTTTATTTATTTTTTTAATTAATTTTTTTTTCTTTTTTTTTTTAAGTAGGCTCCATGCCAAGCGTGGAGCCCAGTGCGGGGCTTGAACTTGTTACCCTGAAGTCAAGACCTGAACTGAGATCAAGAGTCAATGTTAACCAACTGAACCACCGGGTACCCCAATATTTATTTTTATTTGTGTCTCTTATTTGACTATATTTTGGATTCCATGTATAGGAAGGAGCTAATGGAATGAGAAAGGTTGTCAGTACAGGACGACTGGATAATGGTTGGAGCAAAACTCTGGAGGCAGTAGGAAAGGACAGGAGAGAAAGCATTTATGAAAGAAATGCCTTGGGAAAAAGAAGTGATGCTTTTTCCTCTGACATGGGGATGAAGGTGATGGTGATGGTGAGGAAGCAGATGAAAGACTTTACTCCTCTCTGTAATGTGAAGTTGAAATTGAGTCAGATGGAGTCCAGCCCATGTATTAATGGGAGGAGATAAGGAGAAAGAGAGCTGCCCTGAACCATCTAAAAGGATTGATGCGTGATGGCCAGGACTTGTTAGCATCATCAGTCCATATAATTGTCATAGTGACATGTCTGGGCTTTCAGAAGTCTGGCAGTAGAGGAGAGCATGCAGAGTTTGGATTTATTTAAGTGATCATTTTTCAGGATGTTGAACTAGAAACATATTAGGGTAAAGAAATTGAGGGTGCTGGCAAGAGGTTGGTTAAATTGATATACAGATTTAGGACGGACAGTTAAGGAAATAAGGTTAGAAATAAGGTGATAGGGCAAAAAAAGGAGGGACAAAGGAATCAAGATACCTTGAGGTCAAACAACACACGGAGTACAATGGGCATGAGAGAAAGAATCAGCTTGCCAGACAGGGGATGATGAGTTTCTGGTTTCAGAGGTGCAGCAATTCTCACAGAGGCTCTTTTCGAGACTTCTTAGAAAATTGTGTAAAGGAGTCAGGGCATGAAATAGAAATCTTATCCTCGAAAGTAAAACAAAACAAAAACATTAATCAGTTGTTCATCAGCCATACCTATTAATTATAAAAATTAAGCCTTTAAACCAGGTGCTTGCTTCTAATGTATGTTAGAGAAAATGAGTAATGGAGGATGCTTTGCCATTGCAGCTTGCTCATAGACCTTTCAGGTGAGCAATGCCACAAGTCCCCAAGAGTGCTGAATAATTATTAATGGAAGAGGTGTTCTACACTTGGATTGAATCACTCAGCCAGAAGCTGCAGGAAGTGCTTTCCATCTTGACAACTTAACAATGCTCATTTGCAAACAAGTACTTAAGTGAAATAGGACCAACTTGATGCAGAGCTTGAAGTCATGGCCTCTGGAAAAAGACTACTATCCTTACAGAATTCTCTGTGCCTCAGTTTGTGAAATAAAGATAATAATACTATGCACCTTAGGGGTTGTAACGAGGACTTAATGAGTTAATATTTGTAAGAGCACTTAAGACAGTGCCAGGCACATGACAAGACTATATAAATAGTATCACACAAAGAGGTATAATAATAATAATAATAATAATTAATAATAATAAAGGACATCAGCAAGTATCAGTAGCAAGAATACTGGAGTAACTAAAGGTCATATGCACAGTTCTCTGATCTCTCAGAGTCCCATAATGTCTCACACAACATTTAACTGCCCCAAAGAATATGACTTCAAGTTACCTTAGGTTATTAGAGGACATTTTCTGAGCCCAGAGCTCTGAAGCCCCTAATGCTGGACTCTGCCAGTGGATTTATCTTATTGTTCCTTCTGGCCATGGCTCCACAGTGTGCTCAGTATTTGCTTGGTCAACACTGTCTAATAGGGTCTGTTCAGCTTGCTGGGCACTGCTGTGCATTCTCTGCTGAGCTCTTGGTACACTAATAATTATTTCATTCACTTTCACGTCCTTCCAGCTACTGCTGCATTTCTCTGCTCATTTTAACATCCCAATTTTGGGCAGGCATTTTCTATGTAAGGTATCTTCACTCTCTGATTGCCCAATCACTCATTAAGCCATTGTAATTTTGTTTCCTCTCTCATCATGTCAGGGAATCTGTTCTTTTCATGATCACCAGTATTGCCATACTCAATTTCTATTCTATCATCTAACCTCTCAGCAAAATTGATATAATAGCCCATTTCATCTTTATCAAAAAAAGCATTAGTTCCTCTTAGTTTCCAGCATACTCTTTTGATTTTCATCCTTTTTATTCAACTTTTTCTCGGTCTCCCTCATAGGATTACTTTTTTTTTTTTTTTTTAAAGATTTTGTTTATTTATTTGACAGTGAGAGAGCAAGCACAAGCAGGGGGAGTGGCAGGCAGAGGGAGAGAGAGAAGCAGGCTCCTTGCCGAGCAGGGAGCCTGATGCGGGACTCGATCCCAGGACCCTGGGACCATGACCTGAGCTGAAGGCAGACACTTAACGACTGAGCCACCCAGGCACTCTAGGATTACTTTTCTACCCTAACCCTATGAAGCCCAGAGCTCTCTTCTGTGTCTCCTTCCTTTATGTCCTTTCTGAGTAATTTATTTCTTTCCATGGCTTTAAATGCTTCCTTTGAACTCATAGTTTTCAAATTTATTTCTCATACGCAAACTACTTTCTGAACCCCCAGACAGTTTGGCAATTTGCAACTGTAGGGTTAAGAGAGAAAAGACTTGAGGTGGAGAACTTTCCATTTTGTGGGCAATGAATAGATCTTCATATGCCTAATTGTGACTGGCTGTCCTAGGCACTTTCATCATTTCCCTACCACATAAGAAAGAATATTCAATTTCTTGGTGACAGTTTAGGGTTATCTGACTTACAAGAGGAGGCAATTAAATATGAATTTTGTAACAACCTTTTGTTTTCAGGCCAAATTTCCTGCTGGAACATCTGCCAAAAGAAGAATAGGAGCTAAGTCATATAGAATTGCCTTACTTTTGATTTCAGTTACAAAATCTATGCAAGACTTTATTGACTTCCTGTCATAATGAATTCTAGAACCTCCAAATAAAAGTAGCCTGGAATATTCTAAAATACCCACGAGTGCAATTGCTGGTCATAGGGTAGCTCTATTTTTAAATTTTTGAGGAACCTCCACAGTGTTTTCCAAAGTGGCTGTA
>NW_027763987.1:0-297 GCF_054177405.1 Leptonychotes weddellii
CCCTTTTCACGTACCTATCAGCCATTTGTATGTCTTCCTTGGAAAAATGTCTATTTAGTTCCTCTGCCCGTTTTTTAAATTGAATTTATTATTGGTGTTTTTTTTTTTTTTTAAAAGTGTATTTATTGATTTGAGGGAGAGAGAACACAAGTGGAGGGGAGGGGCAGAGGGAGAAGCAGACTCCCCACTGAGCAGGGAGGCCGATGTGGGGCTCAATCCTAGGACCCCGGGATCATGACATGAGCTGAGCTGAAGATAGATGCTTAACTGACTGAGCCACCCAGGCGCCCCTTGAAT
>NW_027763988.1:0-297 GCF_054177405.1 Leptonychotes weddellii
AAAACCTTCAGACATTATAGATGTTACTACATCCAGATAGGATTTAATTTTCTTCTGGAAATCAAATAGATCGTGGGTAGATTACTTTGATCCAGTCAGGGCTTGAGATGATTTAAAGTGGTATTTCAGATTTTGTGAGGGCTCTTCTATTTACTGTTTTCCCTTACATTCCAGGGTCCAATGTTTCAGATATCTCTATTGAATGCTCATAGAGGTGCTCATTAGAGTCCTCCTTCTTGATGTGGTATATATATACAATGGAATATTATGCAGCCATCAAAAAGAATGAAATCTTGC
>NW_027763989.1:0-297 GCF_054177405.1 Leptonychotes weddellii
GTGTGTGTGTGTGTGTAGGGCGCAGAGGCTGTGTTTTCACAAACTCCAGGTGATTCCGATCTGTGATAGTTTGAGAACATAAGCTTACGGTAAGATCCTTGATGAGCAGGTCATATTCACTGGGTTTTGGTGGGCGGGTGCCTGGTCTAGTTGAAAAGGCCTCTAAGGAAGACAGTTCCATTGACTCCTGTATGCCATTTCACATACCTGTGTGTTATTACTGAGCTGGCTTCAAAAGACATAATTAAACTAAACATTTTTGTGTTTCGTAAGGGAAAAAGGAGGACATTTTTTTTT
>NW_027763990.1:0-297 GCF_054177405.1 Leptonychotes weddellii
TGGCGGTCGCATCCCAGTTCTGCATCACTTCTGACGTCACAGTCCTCCTCGGTGCAATTGGGAAGGGCAGTGTGCTGTGGCAGCCTGGGTTCAAAGCCCGGCTCTGCCACTTTCCTGTTCCCTGGCCTTGGCCAAGGGTCTGAACTCTCCTGAGCTTCAGTTTTTCTTGTCTACAAAATGGGCGTTTTAACAGGACCTGTGCCAGAGGAGGGTTGTATGAAAGATAGAATCAGAACAGAACCTGGTGTCTAGTAAGCACTCATAAATTAACTGTTGTTACCGTGGAAGATAATTCTG
>NW_027763991.1:0-297 GCF_054177405.1 Leptonychotes weddellii
GCACCAAATGAAGGGGAGGAGGGAGGAAGAGTCAGGTTACATAGGTCCTTGTAGGCAAAGTAAGGATCCTTTCTTCCTTTCTTCTTTCCTTCCTTCTCTTCCTTCCTTCCTTTTTCTTTCTTTCTTTCTTTCTTGCCCCCCCCCAAATATAAAAGGAGGTTATTGAGTAAGGTTAAGCAATGGGACGACATGATTTAATTAGATTTTTACAGATTTCAAACACAGGTTGAAAATAAAAGAAATCATCAAATGATGACAGAAAATTCCAGGGCACAATGTAATGTACCAAAAGGGAAG
>NW_027763992.1:0-297 GCF_054177405.1 Leptonychotes weddellii
CATGAGAGCTCCTCCCCTAGACTATTCATTGAATTCCTAATTTTCTGTGCAAACCTGGCTGAGACCTCCCCTCCCCACCCCTCCTTCCTCTCTTAGTTACGAGTGATTGTCACTGGACAGCCTCCCGGGGTGGCCTCTGAGCTCCTAGAGAGCAGGAAATGTGCTCGTCTACCTCTGTCCTTCTGACGCCCAGCCCAGCGGCAACTCAGCAGCCAATGACGGGATGAGTGAATGGATGATGGTTTTGTTTGCCTTCCACCTTTGCTCATTTTACCTCTACCAAGTGGACCGTGAGAA
>NW_027763993.1:0-297 GCF_054177405.1 Leptonychotes weddellii
TGCCCATAGGGAGTCACTCCTTGCTGTGGCTGGTTACCTAATGGGAAAAATAAATTCAAATAAAATCGCAGATGCAAAATTATGCCACAGATAGATGTTACCCTCTTGCCACGGTTCTCCGTACCAGCCTCAAGAACAGGAGGACAGACAAACCGGCCAAGGAGTGCATGCTAGCCCAGGGACCTGGGCAGTAAGGTCTGAATACCCTAACTGCATGCATTCCACAGGGCCACTGGCTCTACATCAGAGTCCTACACCTGCTGGCACAAAGCCTTCGGACAGTAACCAGCCCCTCTA
>NW_027763994.1:0-297 GCF_054177405.1 Leptonychotes weddellii
GCTATACCAAAAAAAAGTGACTACCCCCTGTGGGAAAGAGCCATTTCTTCCCTAAAACCTGTAGTGATCTGAAGGCAACCAGAAGCAGTGAGAGAAAGACGGTACATGAACACTGTACCATTATCCGGGTATTGCTTTCAGTCAGACAAGGCATTCGGTCAACTATGGATTATTCCCTGAAGCAACCATCAGTGACTCATGAAAAACGTGCTGTAGTTATCACTTTATCATCGATTTCACCCTTAAAAGTTCATACTTGGTACTTTCCACAAATGTCTTTTTTTCTTTTAAAGATTT
>NW_027763995.1:0-297 GCF_054177405.1 Leptonychotes weddellii
CAGAGAGACTGTGGGCTCTACCCAGTTTCTCCCAACGGCATCATCTTGCAAAACAACGCGACAACACAGTCGTATTGAGACGTCCCCAGTTTGGTCACTCATGTCCGTCTGCATTTAGCTCTGCCCAGTGTCCCCGCATGTCGGGGTTCATGTATCCCCCACCACAGTCAGGGTGCAGAGCTCCAGTCCCAGGATGCCTCCGGGTGCCCTTTATAACCACACCTACCTCCCCAACCCCAGCCCCTGGCAATCACTGATGTATTCACCATTTCCAAAACTGGTCTTTCCAAAAGTGTG
>NW_027763996.1:0-297 GCF_054177405.1 Leptonychotes weddellii
TTAAGCCATGTTAAGGTGTTAGAACTTTTCCCAAAAGCAAGGGGTATCATTAAGTTGTAAGCAGGAAAGGTGGGGGATCATAATGAGATCCATATGTTTGTTTGTTTGTTTGTTTTTAAGTAATCTCTCTGCCCAACATGGGGTTCAGACTCACAACCCCAAGATCAAGAATCACATGTTCTACCTACTAAGCCAGCCAAGTGCCCTGATATCCACATTTTTAGAATGATTACGCTGGCTGCCTTTGTGGAGGTGTGAGATAAAATGCAGTGTGAGTGATGGGAGGCCAAAGCAGTC
>NW_027763997.1:0-4008 GCF_054177405.1 Leptonychotes weddellii
TGAGAGAGTTGTTGCTATTCTTTTCTTCGATCTCCTGTTGAGTTTGTAGGTGTTCCGAATGGTTTGATCCCTATCCAGCTGAATTCCTGAGAGGAGACGAAATCCAGGTCTCCTACTCCTCCGCCATCTTGCTCCACCCCCCCTACTTAACTTCTTTTTCTCCTCATCTATAAAATAGCTATAAGAGAGCATTTATTTACAGAGCCTGTCATGAGGATTTACATGTTAATATTTTTAGGTGTAGCTTTAACAACATAGTGTCTGGCACATAGTAAGTGCTCAGTGAGTGGCCTTAATGTTCAATGGATGATTAATCTTATCCATTATTTAGGTTTTATTATTATTCAGATTTTCAGAAAGCACCAGTTTATGCTGTTTTACTTACAAATGGCAAAAATCCAGTTCAGTTAGCTTCAGCAAAAAAGAATCTACCTATTGCTTAACTGGAAGGTTCTGGGTGGCTTCAGATGTAACTGGATTTGGGGGTTATTATATCAGCTGTCCCTCCTCCCCTTTCTGACCTCTTTCCTTTATTGCCAGACAAGCTAAGATGGCTACTGGGAGCTCCTGGCTTACACTTTACACTGTCCTTGTAGCTAGAGAACCAAAAAATGAGAACTTCGGCATCCACCTTTGCTCCAGCAAAAGTCCTAGAGAGAACCTCTATTGACTTAGCTTGAGTCATACTCAGCCAGAAGTAATTACTGTGACCAGAGAGAAGAGTGAATGTTCTGGCTTGCCTTGGCTCATTTATCTGTTCTTGGGGCTCCAGGGTGTCAGCCCCACTCAGAACAGATGGAAAGGATTTAATTCCCAGAGAAAGTGTTGAGTAGATGAAAAGCATGATTTTTCAGTTCCGTGTGTGAACTGAACACTGCAGCTTTTGTGATAAGACTGAATTTAATGCTGATAAACATCCTAGATCGAAAAGAGGGCCCCCCCCCCCGCCCCAGCTAAGATCTGCCCCCAAAGTGTCAGTACTGCTGAAGTTGAGAACCCTGGACTAGATTGAGAATTAGTTGGGCTACCTATAGGGATGAAGGTCAAGAGAAAGGAGCTAAGGTATTTCCTGGTCGAATTTTCATGCTTGCATGATGGAGTTTTAGAGTAAGGAAATGATGGCTAGGAATTAGGAAGCAGTGAATAGAAATAGCAAAGGACCATGTAAATTGTCGTTTCTAAGGAACACTTGACAAATTACTGATTCTTAAGTTACTTACTGAAAATGTACACATGCGTTATCCTTAGTTGATGATGATAATGTTAAAAAGGCAGTTCATTTAACTTATACGTAGGAAAAGCTCAGCAGGACAACTTAAAATGTAGGTCATTAATGATAATGTGACCTTTTAAGACCGTGGGAATTTTTGTTGTAAACCTCATTATTATACCATAGCTGATTACAGATCTGCATTTTCATCCTCATAATGTATTGATCAGATTGAATTTTTACTTAGGCATTAAAAATAGAATAACACTTTTTTTTTTTTTTTACTAAAACTGAAAGTTAACAAATACAAAGTTATTCATTGGGAATTAAATTCCCAGATTGCAGAAGTTTGTGGTTTTTTGGTGGTGTTTCTCAGCTTTCTATATTAGTACCCCCCAACCACACACACCTAGTGAACTTTGTTGAATTATTTTGACAACCCATTTTGTTTGACAAGCTTCATATGTTACTTAAAATGCCATAGTAAGCACTTCCCTAGGTAACTTGCGTGCTCCTGTCTTCTGAACTCTCACATATTTATAATCACGTAAATTGTATCCACCATCATATATTTGTTTTTGCTTTTTAAAGATTCTAATATTTAGGCTTTGTAATTCATTTAGAAAGCAGTAGTTTCAGAGGATGTTACTAGATTTCAGTGATTATGATCTTTTGAAATCCACCATGTTCAAGTCATTTGATGTAATTATAATAAAGGGTATTTGTTTCTTTTTGTTGCTTTTATAGAGCTTTTCTCTTCTCTTCTGTAGTTTAGTGTGTTTTGCCGTAGTGGTGGTGTTCTGATATTCTGATTTCTTGGCATTTAGTTGTTCTACAACAGACACTTAATAAAAATCACTGTATTGCCTGTTTTATTTAGAGCACAGTCAAAAGTCATATTTTATTTAGAGTGAAACTTAAGTGGAAAATAATTTGGTCTCTTTCTGAAACCAGTAAAGGCAGTGTAGTTTATTCTCTGTGGAAATGCTAATTGTTCTCATCCATGGTTATTTTTCAGTATATTATAATTGTATAAAATGAGGTGTATTCTCAGGGTCAGCCTGTCTGGCTGTCTTGTCACAATTCTAGGGGTCTGGCTTGTCATTTGGCACCATCTGCTGATGTTTGTGTACTCAGCTTAAATAGGATATCTGTATCCTGTGGCTATCTGAAACTTACAGAATAATTCCAGAAATATCTTCCAGGTCATTTGTGCTTGTTTCATAAGTCCAATATAGGGACTCAGGGACCCACCTTCCATGTTTCTTAGGGCTTCCTTGTAAGGACTTGTCCACCCCTTGGGTGAAGAGAGGCTAAGCAGAGAACAAAAATCAGTAGTGTATACAGATTCACTTTATCATGGCAGTTCTATTATATTTACAATTTAGAGTTTGACGAGGATTGTACCAGCAGGTTAGAAAAGGGAGAGGTTTACTATGGAAGATTTTCTAGATTGTCCTTACACTTTTTTTCTTTTTTTATTTTATTATGTTAGTCACCATACAGTAGTACCTCATTAGTTTTTGATGTAGTGTCGCATGATTCATTATTTTTGTATAACACCCAGTGCTCCATGCAGTACGTGCCCTCCTTAATATACCCATCACCATGCTAACCCGTCACCCCACCCCCCTCCCCTCTAAAACCCTCAGTTTGTTTCTCAGAGTCCATAGTCTCTCATGGTTCGTCTCCCCCTCCGATTTTCCCCCTTCACTTTTCCCTTCCTTCTCCTAATGTCCTTCATTCTATTCCTTATGTTCCACAAATAAGTGAAACCATATGATAATTGACTTTCTCTGCTTGACTAATTTCACTTAGCATAATCTCCTCCAGTCCCATCCATGTTGATGTAAAAATTGGGTATTCATCCTTTGTGATGGCTGAGTAATATTCCATTGTATATATGGACCACATCTAAACCATTCATCTGTTGAAGGGCATCTTTGGTCTTTCCACAATTTGGCTATTGTGGACATTGCTGCTATGAACATTAAGGTGCATATGGCTCTTCTTTTCACTACATCTATGCCTTTGGGGTAAATACCCAGTAGAGCAATTGCTGGGTCATAGGGTAGCTCTATTTTTAATTTTTTGAGGGACCTCCACACTGTTTTCCAAAGTCGCTGTACCAACTTGCATTCCCACCAACAGTGTGAGGGGGTTCCCCTTTCTCCACAACCTCTCCAACATTCGTTGTTTATTGCCTTGTCAATTTTTGCCATTCTTACTGGTGTAAGGTGGTATCTCAGTGTGGTTTTGATTTGAATTTCCCTGATGGCTAATGATAATGAACACTTTTTCATGTGTCTGTTAGCCATTTGTATGTCTTATTTTGAGAAGTGTCTGTTCATGTCTTCTGCCCATTTTTTGACTTGATTATTTGTTTTTTGGCTGTTGAGTTTGAGAAGTTCTTTATAGATCTTGGATATCAGCCCTTTGTAGTGTCATTTGCAAATATCTTCTCCCATTCTGTGGGTTGCCCATTTGTTTTGTTGACTGTTTCCTTTGCTGTGCAGAAGCTTTTTATCTTAATGAAGTCCCAAAAGTTCATTTTTGCTTTTGTTCCACTTGCCTTTGGAGATGTATCTTGAAAGAAGTTGCTGTGGCTGATGTCAAAGAGGTTACTGCCTATGTTCTCTAGGATTTTGATGGATTCCTGTCTCACATTGAAGTCTTTATCCATTTTGAGTTTATATTTGTGTATGGTGTTAGAGAATGGTCAAGTTTCATTCTTCTGTATATAGCTGTCCAGTTTTCCCAGCACCATTTATTGAAGAGACTATCTTTTTTCCACCGCA
>NW_027763998.1:0-297 GCF_054177405.1 Leptonychotes weddellii
CTTTCAGATGGCAAAAAACTGATCTCCACTTGCATATCTTTGGCCAGAACTTAGTTATGCAGCTTTACCTAGATTTAAAGAAAAACTTTATATTCTTTTTTTTTTTTTAAAGATTTTATTTATTTATTTGAGACAGAGAGAATGAGAAAGACAGAGAGCACATGAGAGGGGGGAGGGTCAGAGGGAGAAGCAGGCTCCCTGCCGAGCAGGGAGACCGATGCGGGACTGGATCCAGGGACTCCAGGATCATGACCTGAGCCGAAGGCAGCTGCTTAACCAACTGAGCCACCCAGGCAC
>NW_027763999.1:0-297 GCF_054177405.1 Leptonychotes weddellii
AGAGAAAGATTGAGATTGAGAGAAAACTATCTCCTTCAGGCATAGCACATTCTGTCCCTTCAGTTTAATTGGACTAAATTATATGACAATTACTCCCAGACCAGTAACTGTTGTTGGGAGACATGGTGGGCATGAACTCATTTACATTAAATAGAATGTTACTTGGAGTAAGTGATGGTCTGCTTATCTGAAAAATTTGCAGGCCTATAAGGAAGAGGAATTGTTTGTTCAGCAACACACATTATTTACCACAAGTACTTAACAAAATACCTCAAAAGATGATGGGTACTCATTATT
>NW_027764000.1:0-297 GCF_054177405.1 Leptonychotes weddellii
CCTTGGAGGAAGGCCGCAGATGCCATCCAGGTGGGTTCGGGAGGTCCATGTCTGGGAGGCGGCCACACGGGTGTTGTGCCGGGAGCCCTAGATGTCCAGATAGGGTGGATTTCCCCATTGAAGGTCCTCCCTTGGGCCATCGCATGTGCAGGGGAAGTGAAAGGTTGGCGGGGTGCCTGACAAGGACTGGAAAGTGCAAGGACGCCACCATCAGTCCACGTTTAGCTGAGGGCTCCTGTTGCTTCATTTTGTGTCCCATGGACCTGTATAAATGGTGGACTTTGGCCCCTTGGGGAC
>NW_027764001.1:0-297 GCF_054177405.1 Leptonychotes weddellii
CCTATATTCAATTAAGGAACACAAATTTCTGAATTCTTTGTGGACCCAGCTATCCCATTTTCTCCTGAGGCTACTGAGAGAGACCTAACTTCAGGGAGTAACAGACACATCAGGTTGGAAAGAATTACATTCTCTTTCATTGGGCTTTAGCTCCAAACACCCATGCAGAACAGCAGGAGCTGGGTGGAACTCCTTGGAGAGTAGGCTTCCCCAAGGCTGGTTACTATGACTGGCCTGGAACAAGGCACACTGTGCAGTCTGACTTGCCCCACTGTACACACGTAAGTCTGCGAATTT
>NW_027764002.1:0-297 GCF_054177405.1 Leptonychotes weddellii
TGACCTCGGACAAGTTCCTGACCTCACTGGGCCTCGGTTTGCCCATCTTTAAAATGGGGCCAATAAAAATGGGGAGGAAGGGGAGCCGCATTATCTAAATTTGAGAAAGGCCACAGGACCTTTGATGCTCAATGAGATGGATTTTTAAAGTCAGGAGCAGGGGTACTTATTGGGGGCACAAAGTGGGCAAGTCATCCCCAAAGAGCCAGATGTCCTTTGCCTTTTAGCCAGGAGTTAAAGGGCTGGGACTGCACACTGGGTGGAACCCCATGGGGGATTACACCCCTCTCCTCCTGA
>NW_027764003.1:0-297 GCF_054177405.1 Leptonychotes weddellii
AAGGAAGGGCATGCTCAAAGACCAATGAGGACATGTCAAAAGGACACAGGAGCCAGCTTGAAGAGGATCCCATGGTCAAATGCACAATAATTTGGGCATCAAAATCGTGTCAGTAATGGATTATAATGGACCCTATAACAAAGAATCTATGTGTGTAGATACTGAAACCAAAGGGGTAGGAGGAAAGGGGGAGAAACTCTTTCTTCCAAAGATTATCAGCTAATGTAGAAAAATAATAAAATTTTTCTTAAGTCACTATTTCATAATCACCATCATGAAAATTAATTCAGGAAAATT
>NW_027764004.1:0-297 GCF_054177405.1 Leptonychotes weddellii
GTATATATATACACACCACATCTTTATCCATTAATCAGTTAACAGGCATTGGGCTCTTTCCGTAACTTAGCTATTGTTGATAATGCTGCTATAAACACTGGAGACAGGTTTTAAAAAAAATAATTGTCTTCTCTTAAAAGAATAAAAAAACATTTGCAAAGCTTTCTTTTATTGATGTCATTTGAGTATCCACATGCAGGTATAATATTTATCATTCACAAATCATCCAGAAGTGAATGCAATTACATGAGTGTAGTTTCTTAGTCATTCCCAAAATTCTGACCACAAATGGAGGTT
>NW_027764005.1:0-297 GCF_054177405.1 Leptonychotes weddellii
CCTACCCACAATCCCTCCTCTCAGGGATAACGGCTCCTGGCACTTTGGGAATCTAGGCTCAGGCCGAAGTTGACAGTGAACCTCTGCCTGGGTCTGGGACGTGCACTGTCGCCCACTCACCCTTCCCCTGTCCCTGCCATGCCGTGCCAGGGCTGGACCAGGCATGCTGAAGCCGGGGGCAACCTCTCCAAGGGCCGAGATCCCCTCTCTGGCTGCTTGGACTGGTCTGGAGTCTCGGACCGTGTCCACTGACCAGAGGCCACCCTGCCAGGGCGCACAGAGGTGGATCCCTCCAGG
>NW_027764006.1:0-297 GCF_054177405.1 Leptonychotes weddellii
TGCGCTCTGACGGTTCTCTGGTGAGCAAGTGCGGTGTGCCAGGCACCCCCAGGCATGTGAGTCCATAAGGCACTGCACGCGCTCTTGCAGAAGGAGGAGTGGACAGCAAACCAACGGGGGACATTTAGACCTTCAGGTGGTGACCACCAACATGTGAGAAACCAGGCCGGGGGCAACAGAGCGGCCAGTGAGCGGGGGGAGGGGATGCCTGCTGGACACAGCCTGAGGCCCCTGGGAGGACTCCAGCTTTTGTCCTCAGTGGAGGGAGGAGCAGTAGAAACCTGATCAGAGCAGGGG
>NW_027764007.1:0-297 GCF_054177405.1 Leptonychotes weddellii
TGCTATTGTCATTAATTTCACTGTTATCAAAACTAATATTTTATGAGCACTGATGACCTTTCACTTCCAAGAAACGAATGGGAAGAAAGAAAAGAAAGGTCAGGAGCCTTTGAATGACTAAAACGGGCAACTTAGAAAGTGTTCGGGTACATAAGCACTGCAGGTGGCCGCAGACACTTCTCCAAGCTCCTCTTGAGCTATCTGATCCAGTTCCTTTAACGCTGAGAGTTCGCAAAGCAAGGTGTTCCTCCCATCGCTGGAATACAACCAAGTAGCACTCAATAACACAATTTTATC
>NW_027764008.1:0-4008 GCF_054177405.1 Leptonychotes weddellii
GCTAACAAAGGGCCGTGAGGGCTCCCCGCTTGCCAGGTCTCCGGCTCACCCCAGAGCCCGGGGAGGAAGCCCGGCCGCCCCCGCCTCCGTCGGAACCCCGGGCTCAAGCAAGTATCAAGCCTTCCTGCAGCATTTCCCTCTTCCTGAGGTTTTTACGACCTCCTTTAGCTAATTCTCAAAACACCCCTTTGGGATCTGGTGTTATTTGTAGTCATGATTTTACAGCTGGAAGAAGTGAAGAGAAGGAAGGCCTCGCCGCAGAGGAGCATGTCATGAGGGCGGGGCCCCCACGGAGTGACAGAGACCTGGTTCCTCCCTGCTGGGGAGCCGTGTGGCCCCGGAGGAGGGCGGGGTGGTAGGAGGGGGCTGGAGCTCTCACTGGGGAGGAGCTGTATGGACGCTCTGGGGCTCCCATTCCTCCTCTCTGAAAGGCAGTGCTGTGCCCATGTGGATGCCTTTCATGCAGTTGGTGCATGTTTATTGAGCACCTACTGTGTTCTGAGCGCCGCCCTGGTCACGGCCGCGGTTAGCCGGACGATTACTGAGGACTAACGAGAATGACGTAAGCCCAGGGCCCAGCACTTGCTGGGGAGGGGGCATGAGGGGCTGCCCTCACTTCGGGTCGTCTGGCAGGGAGCTTTCCGGCTGGATTTATTACTGCTTCATTTCTTTGTTTCCCGAGTCTCAGGGAGCCACGTTAAATGTTAATGTAATGAGCGACCTGAAAAAAAAATACCCTACAGTGAAAAGAGTGCTTCAAACAAGACCAGAGATGTTTTTTATATATCTGTTTGCTGGGATTTTTAAAAGCCCCAGAATGGCTTCACAGCAATGCTTGGGGCTAATCCTATGCTAGCAGGAGACACTGTGGTCTCCTCGCTGTTTAATTAAAGCTGAGGCCGAGGGGGGATGGAATTCCTGGTCTGCGCCCCTGTTATCTCAAATGCAGCAAGCTCAAGTTACAAGCGGATGCTGTTCAAAAGCAACCCCTCGGACCTGTCTGGAATCACGTTCGTCCTCAGGGTCAAGTCAGCTTCTAATGGTGCTCCTGGAGGTTATCTGGCTGAGCTCCCAGCCTGGAGCCAGGGAAAGGCAGACAGCCACACCTGCCTGCGGAGGCCTGGTGTCGGGGCATGGCCGGCAGGCCAAGCGGCTCAGTGCCTTTTCCTGGGCTCCAAGGACTCCCCGGTCCGCTCTCTCTGCTCTTGTCCAAGCACTAACGGTTAATAATAACAGTAGCACTTGCAGAGGGCTCACTTGCTGCTGGTCATCTGTTCCAAGCTTTTCTAATCATCGCAATCATTCTACAAGGAAAGTTTTATTATCCTCAAGCCACAGATGAAGAAACTGGGGCTCAGATAGGTTAAGTAACCTGCCCAAGGTCACACAGCCAGTAAGGAGGGATGGAGTATGCTGACAGGTCTGTCCTGCCCCTGCTGCTCTATCCCCAATCTGACTCCAGCTGTGGAGAGTGTGGTTACCCGTGGATGTTAGGCCAGGGGCAGGCTTGGACTGAAGTGAAAGTTTCTGTACATGCCACTTGGTTACTGTTTGTCTTCTAACACCTGACGCAATGAAGCGGCCTCTGTGGGGCTGGCTCAGACACCCCAAGGTTCTCAAAAGTTCTTCTAAACGACTACGAGCCTTTCACAGCTCACAGCTGTGTGAACAGAGTCCCTAGGATGCCAGCAAAAATTTAGCAAAGCCTAATGTGAAAGACAAATCCCTATGAGGGGCAGGGTCCGCAGGGTCCCTAAGTGCCCCCACTTAGGGTCACCTCCCAGCCTGTCACCTGGCCCTGCCCTGCCTCATGGAGGTGCAGGAGAGCCATGAGAACAGACACTTTTGTCTCTGTGCAGGAACTCTGGAGGTCATTCCATGATCTCATGGAGCAGTTTTCTCCGGGCTGGAAAATTAAAAGCCGGTGACGCTGTGCTAGGAAAGATAATGAATCAAATGGCGGACCTGGGCAGTAAGCTAGTTTTTTGTTTCCTGGCTCGCATAGAGTCTGCAGTGCAGCTAGTACAAGCCATAATTCATACAGGAAGATGGAATTTGGTCCATGAAACGGGGCAGCTGGGGTCCTGTCCCTCCTCTGCCACTTACTAACTCTGTGACCTTGGCCCAGACACTGACCCCCACTAAGCTCAGTGGCCAGCAGCCTCAGGACTGTTGTGGAATGTTCCACGCTATTGTGGAACCTTACAAGCGAGCCCACGGGATAAGCAAACACACCATCTGTATACACAGGGGTGTCGTGAATGCTCTCCCTTCCCCCACACCTGATCCCCCTCCCCCACCGGCCTTAGAGCCTGTGAAACAAGACTAAGAACTTTCAGAGGGGAAATCATTTTTCAAGGGCAACCCCAGACACCTGAGTTTTACAATGGTCATTGATCACTTTCAGGCAGAGACCTTGTCAGTTTTGCATTTGGTTTGAATAGACCCACAGGATTGAGTTCTTGCCCTGATTTTTACATACATAATAATAACACCTGCAAAAGACATCGAAACCCTTCCTGATGTTCCTGGTCAGGAAGTGACTCAGCCAGGCTGACTGCCCAGCCGCCAGGGCCTTGGGTACCTTGTGTGGTCATGGGGTGCCATGGGAGCGAGACAGGCATAGCTTCAGGAGCCTTCTCCACTCGCCGGTGCAGTGTCCTGGGGCCCCAGCCACCGTCTGTCCTGCCCTGGAAGGACCTCCTCTCCAAGAGGGAGTATGAAAACACGTATGGACGTGTCTCCTGCAGCAGGTGGCTCCAGGGCCCATGGTCCGAGTCAAGATCTGATGAGAAAAGGGATGTTGATGTTGCCTCTAGATCAGCACGCATATAGATATCTCTTTTCCCTACATACGCAGTTTAGCGCCAAATAGGCACACATACTGGGTCCCAAGTACGTGGTAATCCCATTTTCCCAGGAAGCAGGTTTTATTTACTTATTTTTAATTTTACAACCAACTTACATATAAAATTCTTTAATGGTAGAGGTGGACGAGTCAAATGCCTACCTAAAATACAAAATTCATTCGGGTAGCTACACATTCCTATTTAAAGGTTTATATTTCTATTTTAACTTAGAAATATTGCTGTCTTCTTTCTGTAGCATATTATAAAGTCAGACCCGATGAAGCTGCTGTGTGTGCGGGGTGAAAAACGAGTGAATACGAGCAGTTTAGTAAGGTGCAACCAAACACTTGCCGGGTCTGTCTTCATGATCACTCGCTCTGCCTTCTGAGTCATCTGCCTCCCAGATATAACCTGTCACTGCTGAGTTCACAGAGGTGCCACCTCTTTTGGAATCTGTATGCGCTGCTGTCACTGGATAGTCCCTCACAAGCTGGGGCATCACTTAGCACTGTGTCTGCATGACTTTGCTCTGCATTGGCCTGACTCTGCTCTGCATTCGCGGGATTCTGTACTATGTTAGGATCCTTAGCCTTTTCCTTCTTTCATTCTGTTGGTGTGGACTCCCAGTCTCTTTGTATAACCCCTTACCAGCTTGCTTTTAAGTGATTTTTAAACATTTCTTAGATCGTCCTCCCTCATTTGTGATTATGAAGTCATGCCTCCAGGAGATAGACTTCTTTGCTTCCTTTTTTTTTTTTTTTCTTAATCCCCAAGTGATCTTGCTACAAATAATTAAAGGCACCCCTTATCCCTGCCCCGAACTGTGAGAGGTTTTGTTCTCACTTAAGTATAAGGCAATTTACTCTTTTCCAAGAATCATTTTGAGCGAAATACGTCTCCCCCTTATATTCGAGCGTACCTGTCACCGATGTATAAACTCAGCAGGGCGGTAGGTGGATGTCCGTTCTGGCTTAATTATACATTTTTGCATATGAATCCTCACCAGTTCACTGTAAGAAAAGAGAGCTCATTATACTCTACACAGGACACTGGGCAAAAGTTCCGGACAAATCAGAGGTTCTCAGCTCTGGGTGCCCCTTCTAAGGATGCTGATCGATTGGCCTGGGACATTGAGGTTTTTAAAAACTCATCAGGTAAT
>NW_027764009.1:0-297 GCF_054177405.1 Leptonychotes weddellii
CAGAATTTGGACTGGGATCCAATGTCCACCACACCTGTGACCAACCCAGAATCAGGTACATAAACTTCAATTCTAGCCTCTAAGACAATCTCTCAGACATTTCCTCCAGACTTACCTCCAACTTACTCAGTACATCCAAGGTGCATTCATGACAATGTACTTCTTTCAAGAATTGCAGAAGTGCCTGCAGGGGGGTCCATACCCCAAACTGTCTGGATACATAGCCTTCCGAACACGAGGCCTACTGAAAGGCTCCAGCTAGCCATGAGAGTTCTCTGTTCGGGAACCCAGCCCCAC
>NW_027764010.1:0-297 GCF_054177405.1 Leptonychotes weddellii
TACAGATTTTAAGATTGTTCTACTGCTGTGGAAAATGCAATTGGAATTTTGATAAGAATTGCATTAAATCTGTAGAGTGCTTTGGGTAGTATGGAAACCATTTTAACAATATTCTTCTAATCCATGAGCATAGAATATCTTTCTAATTATTTCTGTTCTCTTCAATCTTTTTCATCAATGTCTTATAGTTTTTAATGTATAGGTCTTTCACCTTTTTGCTTAAATTTATTCTGAAGTATTTTATTCTTTTTTTATGTGATGTAAATGAATTATTTTATCTTTCTGATAGCTCATTAT
>NW_027764011.1:0-297 GCF_054177405.1 Leptonychotes weddellii
GAAGGTCCATCTTCTTCTTAAGGTCTTCAACTTACATGCATAAGTCCTACCACATTATGGGGGGTAATCTTTACTCAAAGCCTGATGATTGGAGCACATTAATGTCACCTAAAAATACCTTCACTGCCACCTTCATTTTTGACTAGCTCTCTGGGCACCGTGGTCTAGCCAAGTTGACCTATAAAATTAACCATCACAGGTCTCTTAACTACTCTGATAGTTCTTTCAGTTCTATTCTATGCTTTTTTTTTTTTTGTAGCTTTTAATTTTATTATGTTATGTTAGTAACCATACAAT
>NW_027764012.1:0-297 GCF_054177405.1 Leptonychotes weddellii
CAGAATTTGGACTGGGATCCAATGTCCACCACACCTGTGACCAACCCAGAATCAGGTACATAAACTTCAATTCTAGCCTCTAAGACAATCTCTCAGAAATTTCCTCCAGACTTACCTCCAACTTACTCAGTACATCCAAGGTGCATTCATGACAATGTACTTCTTTCAAGAATTGCAGAAGTGCCTGCAGGGGGGTCCATACCCCAAACTGTCTGGATACATAGCCTTCCGAACACGAGGCCTACTGAAAGGCTCCAGCTAGCCATGAGAGTTCTCTGTTCGGGAACCCAGCCCCAC
>NW_027764013.1:0-297 GCF_054177405.1 Leptonychotes weddellii
CTTGAATTCCAAATTTATCTCAAGTACCTTTTTTCATGGAAAAGACTACCCATTAGGTTAGTTTCAGGTAAATGAAAGATTTAAAGTACTTGTTAAGATGATTTGATTGTTTCTTGCTTAAAAAGCTGATTTTATTTGATATAACATTAATACACATTTTAAACATTCCAAGATAGGCCTCATTTCCTTTCTTTAAAAACAAAAAAAAGATTTTATTTATTTATTTGAGAGAGAGAGAGTGAGCATACGTCTTTGAACACAGGGAGAGGTACCGGGAGAAAGGGAGAGAGAGAGAGA
>NW_027764014.1:0-297 GCF_054177405.1 Leptonychotes weddellii
TGCTGATCACCTTTTTTTTTTAAACAAGTGACGGAAACCTAATTTTATTAAATATTAAAGTAAAAAATGACTCACTGCTAAGTGTTCACGGTAACAGCCTTTCCCACCCCACTTACAGGGCATTTGTAGTTTCAAGTTATGTCGAGAACAGAATTAAGACTACGGTTCAGGGTACTGTGTAATTATTTAAAAACTCTTGCCTGTTCCTGACAGTGTTCCTGACAATGCTTAATTGTTCATTTACAATTTCCCTTTCAAAACAAACAAACAAAAAACCCCAGAAACACCTGCTGGAAC
>NW_027764015.1:0-297 GCF_054177405.1 Leptonychotes weddellii
CCTGCTCGGCAGGGAGTCTGCTTCTCCCTCTGACCCTCCCCCCTCTCATGTGCTCTCTCTCATTCTCTCTCTCTCAAATAAATAAATAAAATCTTTAAAAAAAAAAAAAAAAGAAGTCAGTTGTGAATCAAATTATAATTCCTTTGAAAGTACTCACTGATTTGGTGGTAAATAATGCACCATATGCTATTAAGATTTTCTCTTTGTCATTTTTTTTTTAACAGTAGTCCTATGATGTGTCTATATGTGATTTTGCTTCTCATCCTTTCTTTTTTATATATGTGATTTGGTTTTTTA
>NW_027764016.1:0-297 GCF_054177405.1 Leptonychotes weddellii
TACAGATTTTAAGATTGTTCTACTGCTGTGGAAAATGCAATTGGAATTTTGATAAGAATTGCATTAAATCTGTAGAGTGCTTTGGGTAGTATGGAAAACATTTTAACAATATTCTTCTAATCCATGAGCATAGAATATCTTTCTAATTATTTCTGTTCTCTTCAATCTTTTTCATCAATGTCTTATAGTTTTTAATGTATAGGTCTTTCACCTTTTTGCTTAAATTTATTCTGAAGTATTTTATTCTTTTTTTATGTGATGTAAATGAATTATTTTATCTTTCTGATAGCTCATTAT
>NW_027764017.1:0-297 GCF_054177405.1 Leptonychotes weddellii
GAGCTGCCGGAAAGGCCTGGAGGAAGGTGGCTGTTCTTACTGAAATTAAACAAAACCCACACCAGGGCCAGTTCACAGCCCCTGTCTCAGGCTGTCCCGGCTCGAGGATGGAATCCTGGCCCCGGAGCCCTGCAAGCCGGCCTCAGTGCGGTGGACCCAAGGGAGGAGGGACCAGGGGCGGGTCCCCACAGGGTGGCAGCTAATGGCACCCCATGACCTCAGTCCTGGCTTCACCCACTGCAGGAGGCCCCTGGTGCTCCTCCGCCCGCCCGTGGGCCCTGACAGGTGCGCCCCACC
>NW_027764018.1:0-297 GCF_054177405.1 Leptonychotes weddellii
ATATCATCAGACACCCAGGCTCTTTCTAGTTTTCTGGTTCACTCTCCTTGAGATATAACCCTTATATTCTTAGGATCTAAAATGGCTGCTGAAGCTCTAGTCATCATGTCTATGTTTCAGACAAAAGGAATGAGGAAAAGCTAGAATAAATAGGCATATGCTTCTCCTTTGAGGAGCTTCCCCAATAACTTTCATTTATATCTCATTGGCTAGAATTCTGTCACATGGCTACCTTCTACCTGCAAGGGAGGCTCAGGTATATGCTGTTTGCTGGGCACTGCAGTATTCCCAATGGAA
>NW_027764019.1:0-4008 GCF_054177405.1 Leptonychotes weddellii
GTGGAATTTAAGAAACGAAACAGATGAACATAGGGGAAGGGAAGGAAAATCAAATAAGAGGAAAACAGAGAGGGAGGCAAACCATAAGAAACTCTTAACTATAGGGAACAAACTGAGGGTTGCTGGAGGGGAGGTGGGTTTAGGGATGGGGTAACTGGGTGATGGCATTAAGGAAAGCACTTGAAGGAGAGCAGTGAGTGTTATATGCAATTGAAGAATCACCAGTTCTACCACAGAAACTAATAATACAGGATATGTTAATTAAATTCAATTTAAATTTTAAAAAAATTTTAAACTGGCTTTATTCTCAAAACCCTTTTTTGTAAAGCATACCTGGGAGCCTTTTTACATCTTGGCAATATATTACATATCACTTATATTAAGGGAAGAGTTGAAATTTTTCACTTTAATAGGCAGCATTAAAAGTGTGCCGTTCTTTTATGAGTTGTAAAACAAGAAGAAATACCTGAAAATTTTAATTGGAACAAGTAAATATTCTTAGATTGCATTCATGTTTACTTGTATAGGTTTTGTTAATTATGAACACTTTCAAACATACACACAAGTAGAGAGAACTGCATAACAAACTCTTGGTGCCCACCCCTATTCATAACTTGCTGAATTATTTTAAGGCAAATTCTGGATGTCTCGGTAGACTGTTGTCCAGAATCATGTAGAAAGACAGATGCTGTGAAGCAAGAGGACAATTTTGGAGCCAGGAGATTGCTCTTCGTATCTAGAATACTATCCTGTACTGTTAACCTGAATGTACAGTTCAGTAGTTTGATCTTGTCTTGTTCATAAAATTAATGTAATGATAATGCCTCTGTTACTTCCCTAAAATAAAAGTGCAAGTCTGATTGACCAGACTGTTAGAATAATAGCTTGTACTTGTCAGTAAGGAGGTGAGAATTCATGATAGTGCTAATCAAAATTAAAATCTTAATCTATGGCTGTATCAGAATACTCTGAATGAAGATACTAAGTGTAGTTTAGAATTCTTAATGGCAGTATGAAAATAAAAGTCTTACTTTGTTAGGGCTGTCTCAAAGTATGTAAAGCACATTTTTCTTTCCATATCACTGTGAGGTGGAGGAGAAAATAATAACACTGCTGCATATGCTTGCCTAAAATTGAGTTGTTTCAGTTCCTTCAACAAGTAAATTGTGAGAAAAATAACAGGGAGTGAGGAGGACTTCAGAAGCATTATCAGCCATTATAATTTATGGAATTTAATTGATCCTGAATCAGACTTACAGCAGAAGAGTGAAAATTTTCAAAAGCAACATGAATTTTGAACACTGCTTATTTGATAATATTAAAAAATCACTGTTAAATATTTTCAAGCAAATAGTGTTGTGGCTATGTTTTAAAAGGAGTCTTTATCTTTAATATATACACACTGAAATATTTATGACAGAAGGGCTATGATGTCTCAAATTAGCTTCTAAATATGGTGGGGCTGGGCTGTGCACAGGGCCTCATGGCAGTAGATGACTGCTGAAGCTGGATGTGGGTGTGTGAGTGTCCTCTGTGCTCTCTCCTATGTATGTTCCATATTGCCCATAATAAAGTTTTTATTTTTTTAGGATTTTATTTTTATATAACTTATTTTATTTAAATTCAATTAGGTAACATATAGTGTATCATTTGTTTTAGATGTAGAGTTCAATAATTCATCAGTTGCATACAACACCCAGTGCTCATTACACAAGTGCCCTCCTTAATGCCCATCACCCAGTTACCCCATCCCCCCACCCATTTCCCCTCCAGCAACCCTCAATTTGTTCCCTATAGTTAAGAGTCTCTTACAATTTGTCTCCCTCTCTGATTTCTTATTTGATTTTTCCCTCTCATTTCTTAATAATTTTAAAATGTAGGGTTTTATATCTTTAATGTATTCTTTGTTTCAAAAAGAAGATATACAAATAAAAAATACAGAAATATGTAGTGGAAAAGGGAACATCCCCAGTCATCCCAGCTTTGGAACTCAGTATCATCCAAAAAGAGCAGTTTTATGTCCAAATGACTTTTTCCTTCAAATATTTGGAAAGCTTGTATTTTAAAGTGGGGCAGGAAATTTTATATTTCATAATCTTTAGACTTAGGACATTAAACTGAAGTACATTTGAAATTACTCCAAATATATTTTGTAGCCTACCCATTAACCCTTTATATACTTATTAATTGAAATGTACTTTCTTTCCTAGAATGGAATCTATAGAGAAAATGGAGTCTGATTTTAAAAACTGCCATATGTTTCTTGTAACCGTTTTAAACAAAGCTGTCTGCAGAGGATCCTTTCCCCATTGTGAGTATACCATGTTAAATTATTACTGCTTTTATATTTTCTTGTAGCTAAGTCTACTGTTACTGTTTTGGTACTAATCTCATGAAGAATTAGAATTTTTCACCATTTAAACCTAGAAAATCCTTCAGCAGTTGTGCCATACTTTGACTTGCTTTTTCAGAATTACAATGTGGTGAGTGAATATCAGATGTAAAACACTGAGACTAAAGATACTGCTTTTTAGTATATGATTTGTTACACCAGTGGATTTCTAGAACTATTATTAAATAAAGCAGATGGCAGAATAGATCTCAGTCATTCTTCACTATTCTTCACTATTATGTGTAGCTTTTGTAAAAGATAAGCATTATTTTGGGGTTTATTTATTTATTTATTTATTTATTTATTTATGCAATTTCAAAAACTCCTGTACCCCTGTACATGTGTAACAGTTCAAAATACCATGTGAGGCAGACAGGTCTGTGGATTGAGTCACAGGGAGAAGATTTTTTTTAAGTGTGCAGGGTTAATCTCTTCCCTTTTTCTGCGTATTCTAATTGTGATGTACTAATTAAGAATATCTGAACATTTTAAAAAACACTATGTTAGAAATGTGTTAGAGGAATCATTGACTTATTTGTCCATTTTTGCATTGGATGATTGTTATGCGAATAGGATCCATTCATAGGTTAGAACATAGCATTTTGTTATGAACTGACTCCAGATTCTAAGACATAGGGGACAGCTGTGATTTGTTCAGTGAAATGCCAGATGTTTTGTTTTCAACATTAATCTGAAATACAAAATAAATCCTACTTTTTCAATTTGTATTTAATAAACCAATTATCATTTTTATTTACATTTAAAATAATCAATAATTAAAAATTGGAAAGTCATTAAATACTTTCAGTTCTGAAATAATTGAAGCCTTATTTTCAAATATTTAAACCTATTTTTTAACCTTATTTTTATTCTTTCCACAGTGGAATCTCTCGCACTGTCACTCATGGCTGGCATGGAACAAAGTTAAATATCTTTAATGTAGTAAATACCCAAGATTTGATCTTTATACATAAATAATTCCACCACATGCAGCTGAGAAACCAGAATCTCTATTTTGGTTCATTTTAAAAACTGTTGTCTACTATCGAGACAAGTACATTTGTAGGTGTTTTCTTTGATATTATTGGATAGTATATAAGGTTATGTGTATAAAATTATATCAATAAAGCAAAATGTATATAAGCTGTTCATACTTATATTTCCTACTGTAAGATACATTTATGGTATTGATACCTTTAAACGTGACTTATGTCATTTTTGGAAATGCAGTTAGTGGTATTAAAAAGAAAGCATTTTAAATTCTAGTCTCCTTTGCTTGATCACAGAAACTTTTATATAGTTTTTCTTTGTTTCTGTTTTTATTTTTTTAGGTCTTATTTAAATTCAAGTAGGTTAACATACACTGTATTATTAATTTCAGGGGTAGAATTTAGTGATTCATCACTTGCATATAACACCCACTGCTCTCCTTCAAGTGCTTTCCTTAATGCCCATCACCCAGTTACCCCATCCCTAAACCCACCTCCCCTCCAGCAACCCTCAGTTTGTTCCCTATAGTTAAGAGTTTCTTATGGTTTGCCTCCCTCTCTGTTTTCCTCTTATTTGATTTTCCTTCCCTTCCCCTATGTTCATCTGTTTCGTTTCTTAAATTCCAC
>NW_027764020.1:0-297 GCF_054177405.1 Leptonychotes weddellii
GCCATGCTGAAGGGGCGATGCTTTATTAGACAGTATAATGCAGAGGTCATAGTTTCGCGTAAATTGGATACTTTCCTGAGTTTACTCAATAGCTGCTTTTTTTTTTTTTTAAAGATTTTATTTATTTATTTGAGAGAGAGAGAATGAGAGACAGAGAGCATGAGAGGGAGGAGGGTCAGAGGGAGAAGCAGACTCCCTGTCGAGCAGGGAGCCTGATGCGGGACTCGATCCAGGGACTCCAGGATCATGACCTGAGCCGAAGGCAGTCGCTTAACCAACTGAGCCACCCAGGCGCCC
>NW_027764021.1:0-297 GCF_054177405.1 Leptonychotes weddellii
AGCAGGACTTTCTTTTCAGAGTTCATTGTTTAAGGACATCAGATGACAAGTTAAGGCATTGGCTACATTTGTTATTTAAATAAGTCTAATTACGAAGACGTGTACACTTATTTTCGTATTTTAAAATTTATCTCTTCCTTGCCCTTGGCTTATAGAGAAGTGTTTGTTCAGAGATACTAATTGGTGTTTTTTTTTTTTTTTAAAGATTTTATTTATTTATTAGAGAGCACATGAGAGGGGGGAGGGTCAGAGGGAGAAGCAGACCCCCTGCTGAGCAGGGAGCCTGATGCGGGACTC
>NW_027764022.1:0-297 GCF_054177405.1 Leptonychotes weddellii
ATTCACATATTCTTAGTTGATCATCATTAAAATCTACATCTCCAACCTTTATCACCTTCACCTTCAAGATCTTCATAGTGTCTCAAATTTAACATTTCTTTTTTTTTTTTTTTTAAAGATTTTATTTATTTATCTGACAGATAGACAGCGAGAGAGGAAACACAAGCAGGAGGAGTGGGAGAGGGAGAAGCAGGCTTCCCGCTGAGCAGGGAGCCCGATGCGGGGCTCGATCCCATGACCCTGGGATCATGACCTGAGCCGAAGGCAGACGCTTAACGACTGAGCCACCCAGGCGCC
>NW_027764023.1:0-297 GCF_054177405.1 Leptonychotes weddellii
AGAGTGAGAAAAATGAAGTTTTTGAGCTTGGGGACTTGGATTAAAAATCTGCTTCTATTATTTTTTATGTTATATTACCTCCTTCCTGAGAGAAGTCCGGCTCAATGGTTACGGGTGAGGTGCAGACGAAGATCAGACTCAGTCCTGCCACTGAGTGGCTGTGGCATTTACTTTATTCCTCTAAACTGCTGTTTTCTCAAATGAAGCATGAGGAAAAACTCCTTATCTCACTTTGCAGGATCAAATGAAATAATCTAAATAGTTAATTTAGCCCATACTATGCTACTTGGCTCATAG
>NW_027764024.1:0-297 GCF_054177405.1 Leptonychotes weddellii
AAAAAAAAAAAGTTATACTCTCTGTGTCACGGTTACCCTTTACATGATTTTTTCATCATCGTTTTCAACTTCGCACATCTTGTAGTTCTCTACGCAGACTATTTCAGCTTCTAGTGCTGTACATATCTACATCTTCTGGATGGGACTGCCCGTGATCCATGAGCTTGGGGTCAAGCATAAACTGTGTAGCACCTGAGGTGGATTCTGATTTTGTCTTTGTTTCAGAGCTGAGTTCTGTTGTCAAGGGCACTGAGTATTTCACGCTGTCAGTTGTTTTTGCAGGTATTTCTATTTCAG
>NW_027764025.1:0-297 GCF_054177405.1 Leptonychotes weddellii
TCCGCGGGAAGCCTGCTTCTCCCTCTCCCACTCCCCCTGCTTGTGTTCCCTCTCTCGCTGTGTCTCTCTCTGTCAAATAAATAAATAAAATCTTAAAAAAAAAAAAAAAAAAAGAAAAAGAAAAAGTAAATGCTCAAGTAGAAAAAGGAAGGATACAAAATGGGACATTGTAACAGTAGCCAGAGCCTGGGAGCAGAGCAAAGTATCTTACTGAGACTGGGAAGATAGGGGTGCCTGGGTGGCTCAGTCAATTAAGTGTCTATCTTCGGCTCTGGTCATGATCCTGGAGTCCTGGAT
>NW_027764026.1:0-297 GCF_054177405.1 Leptonychotes weddellii
GTGGAGCAGGGGTTCCACTGACTTCACAAGTAGAGACGGTTTCCAGGTGGCAGAGGCTGTGAAACAGGGGTGGACGGCAGGGGGCTGAGAAACCCTACCCCAGGGAGTGGGAATCTGGAAACTCCAGAATCAGAAACCAGGGCTGGCCCTTCAGGGTGCACGGGACTTGCTCCCCCTTCCTCTCAGTTCCTTGACACCCCGGCCTCCCCAGCATAAGGGGGTCTTGCTCTGGAGGAGGGGAAGCCCTTTAACCACCTCCCCTCTCTCTGCTTTTCCCTTCTTTCTGGAATGTTTGAA
>NW_027764027.1:0-297 GCF_054177405.1 Leptonychotes weddellii
TACAGATTTTAAGATTGTTCTACTGCTGTGGAAAATGCAATTGGAATTTTGATAAGAATTGCATTAAATCTGTAGAGTGCTTTGGGTAGTATGGAAACCATTTTAACAATATTCTTCTAATCCATGAGCATAGAATATCTTTCTAATTATTTCTGTTCTCTTCAATCTTTTTCATCAATGTCTTATAGTTTTTAATGTACAGGTCTTTCACCTTTTTGCTTAAATTTATTCTGAAGTATTTTATTCTTTTTTTATGTGATGTAAATGAATTATTTTATCTTTCTGATAGCTCATTAT
>NW_027764028.1:0-297 GCF_054177405.1 Leptonychotes weddellii
AGACGTGGCAGGTGAGGACCAGGTCCCGACGTTGGATTCCGGTAAGGACTGGGGACCCAGGACCCAGACAGGCCCACCCGTCGTCAGGGTGGAAGGGGAGCCTGATCACCTCCCAGAGACCTCTTAGAGGTCTCACAGGTAGGGATTCCCAGGGAGGGAATGTAATAACTTCTGGAGTGTGAATGTGTGAGTGAATGTGTAGTCCGACCTGGCTTGCTCAAGCAGAGGGATTCTGTGACTCCACGGGTGGGCACCCTTAAGGTCCCCAGAAGCCTACGGAGTCTGAGTGGGCCCGTC
>NW_027764029.1:0-297 GCF_054177405.1 Leptonychotes weddellii
CAGAATTTGGACTGGGATCCAATGTCCACCACACCTGTGACCAACCCAGAATCAGGTACATAAACTTCAATTCTAGCCTCTAAGACAATCTCTCAGACATTTCCTCCAGACTTACCTCCAACTTACTCAGTACATCCAAGGTGCATTCATGACAATGTACTTCTTTCAAGAATTGCAGAAGTGCCTGCAGGGGGGTCCACACCCCAAACTGTCTGGATACATAGCCTTCCGAACACGAGGCCTACTGAAAGGCTCCAGCTAGCCATGAGAGTTCTCTGTTCGGGAACCCAGCCCCAC
>NW_027764030.1:0-4007 GCF_054177405.1 Leptonychotes weddellii
TCCAGAGGCTGGTCCAGCTGATCTCGTGGGGTGGCTGTTTGGAAGACAAGGATGAGATTTGCTTCCCAGCCTTGGAGTCCTATTAAATGACAGCCAGCAGTTCATGTTCATACTATGTTTACTGCGGGAACAGTACTCCCTAATCACATCTTGAAATCACATATCTTCTTTAGGCAAATTAAAAGCTGTTGTGGCTGTGGAAAAAAAAAAAAAAACACGAGGTGTGTCATGGAGAGCAATCCTGCCTGAACAAGCAAGGGGTTGACTGCTCTGTTGGACATTTTTCAAGTCTAACCTCTAAGGATTTTCTCCTGAAGAGACTGAAAGAAGAGCAATGGGGGTCAAACTACAAAACATACTGCAAACAAGAGCAAATCTTTTTCATGGAATCTGTGAGACAGTGAGAAACAGTAACGCCTTGGATCCCTACAACAACTTACTTTTGAAAAGCTTGTTCATGGTACTAACATTTTTTATTGAATTCCTTTGCATAATGTAGGCATGGAGAAATAGAGGGACTTTCCCTAGGTCTCACAAGCCAGTGGCAGAGCCAGAATCAAAACTCATCTTTCCTGACTTCAAAGCTAGGAGGGTTTTAATTTTTTAAATTAAACTCCATGCCTGTGGTAAGATTACATCAGTATAGTGGTTAAATAAAAAGACTCTTGAGCTTGCCAAGGTTTGAGTCCTGGCTCTACCACTTAACAGCTGTGTGACTATGGGCAAAACACTTCAACTCTCTGTGTCTCAGTTTCTTCATCTATAAAATGGGATAATAATAATACCCCCCTCAGAGGGTTGTTGGGAGGATTATGTATTACATATAAAATCCATAGAGCCAAACTTGACACATAGCAAGCCCTCAATAAATGTTAGCTGTTATCTATAAAACAATTTTGAGAAACCATTTGAGAGTTCTTTACTAAGCAAGTGGTTAGATAGACACACAGATAAATAAATCTGATAATGTCCATCAAATGATCAACCCACATTTGGAGAAACAAAAGAAGTGAATCAGATTAACTGTGTGACAATCAATTTGGTGATTGGTCCCTGTAATACAATAATATTTTAGGCAGTTCTATTAAATTATAGGTCTCTGAGCTCTTTAGTGGCCGAGAAAGGAGTTTCCATTATCAGGGTATGTTGCAAATTCTTTCTAGAGACTTAAATAGGAAGGGGGTCTTCTTTAAAAGGTTTTTGGGGACCCAGGACTGAAACTTACCCTGAGCTAAATTATAGAGGAAAAAGTAAAAACATGCTGAAAGAAACATTATGTGTCTGAGTCTTCCTCCTGGGGATTTTTAAGTATATGGTATTTCACATTCAATTTTAATGCCAAAGATCTGTATTCTATGATCAATACCATTCTACCTGCCATAGTGCCCTTCTCTGTATTGGCTAAGGCAGAAGAGTGGGCAGCCAGCACCAGTATCTAGAAGGCAAATTGTTCAGGGAAGTGTGGCTAAAGTGGAGATACAGTCTACATTTGCAACATGCTAAACCATTGCCAAGATGGCTGCCCTTTGTTCAGGTTGGTTTTGTTAGGGTGATGTTAAGCCCTAACATTCCTGAAAGTATGAGAAAGCTCCTTTTGTAGCACTGAAGTTTTATTCTCCAAGGTCCTTCTGGCTGTAAGATTTAATATTCTAAACCTGGGACTGTCCTTGTAGATCTCACACTACACATATTGCCAAGTATCTTCATTTTGCAGACAACAAAACCATGGACTTTCATCTCTGTTTTGGCCAAGACAAAAGAAGCAGAGTCTAGAGAAACATGTCTAAAGCAGAGCTACGGTGTTTTTTTTGCAATGGCCCAAAGGGCTGCCAAGATGGCCATTCTTTGTTCAGGTTGGTTGTGTTAGTGTGGAGTCAAGCCCTGACATTCCATGAGGTGTGAGAGAGCTGCTTCTTTGACATTAAGGTTTATTCTCCACTTTCCCACAATAGAGTTGGATATATATTGTTTTGTAAGCAAACCACAGTTGGCCAAAGAACACACACTGATTTAATATTCCCCTTCTTTCCCTCTTCCATATGGAAAGAGCCATGTAAGCTCTTAAAAAAAAAAAAAAAAGGTTTCTCTGTCATCCAGGCAGGATATGAACTCTGTTGTTGCTCCTCCAGGTCACCAGATGAACATCTGCCAGGGCTTCAGGAATGCAATTCAGGTAGGACACCCAGAATCCCTGTAGTGGTACCTGTTTATTTCCATGGCCACTCTCTTTTTCCACTTCCTGATATCTCTTTCCCAAGGAGCAGGTTGGAAAGGTAAGCCAGCATGTAAGTACTATTCTCTCTTCCACAACCCTTGACAACCCCAGAGACAGATGGATGGTCCCATCATACAGATATAGTGGGTGGTGTGCTAGAGTTTGCCTTTCACTAGTTCTTAGGGACCAATTGTGTTCATCTCTTCCCAACTCCACACTTAGTGACACCATGCTGTTAGCTTGTAATCAACCATGGTGGGAGTATTTTCACCAAGGAAATTGCCAAACACTACAAATCAGGACCTTTCCCCCCACTGAGCCAGTTGTTAAACATTAACCAGCACATCCCTGGGCAGGATAAACTGCCATTGTATCAGATACAGCTTCCTTGTGTGCTCAAGTGAGGTTGGACCCTTTCAGCTCTTGGCAAATGTTGAGAGCCTTTTAGCAGCAGCAGAGCTTCAGTGGACTAGGACTAGATTATTTTGGTTTGATTTTTCAGTTTAGGCCTGTTTGCTGTGGTAATCCTAACAACATATCCCCAAGGGGCACTGGATTACCCAGCCTCCTCACACATAAGAGGCTTCAGCCCATCAGAGAGGAATTTGAGGCCCAAGACGCTGGACACTACTGCAAAGAGCAAATCCAAAGGAAACTGAATACAATGAAGGCAGCAGTAACAAGCCTGCTTTCAAGTTTCCGACCATTATTTTGGGGAGTGAGATAGATTCTATTATCAAAGAAAGAAGGGGATTGTACATAAAGCCAGGAACCAATTTGAACTTTAATGACCAAAACAGAGAGAATTGGGTTAAAGCCAATTTATAGAACCAATGAAAAGGATGGAAGTTGAAACAATACAGGCACAGAACAAACAGGCTTTAGGCCACGTGTAAATCTAGGCAAATATAAAACACATGGCGTAGTCAGAGCACAGGCATTGCTGTCTGCCTCTCCCTCCACCATACCCCTCCCCTCAAAGTTGGTCAGTCACATCTTGATAGAACTGGAACAAGAGACGGGAATCTATTGATACTCTGCCTGTGTTAGATTCCAAAGAGGAAGACAAGGCTCCAGCTTGCCTTTCAAAAATAAGATCAACATCCAGGTCTATCCCAGGCACTCCCATAGAATCATCAAGTCTGAGTGTTAAAAAAATAATGTCTGCTTTACAGGAATCCATCAAAATCCTAGAGGAGAACATAAGCAGTAACCTCTTTGACATCGGCCACAGCAACTTCTTTCAAGATAAGATACATCTCCAAAAGCTAGTGAAATAAAAGCAAAAATGAACTTTTAGGACTTTGTCAAGAGAAAAAGCTTCTGTACAGCAAAGGAAACAGTCAACAAAACAAAGAGGCAACCCACAGAATGGGAGAAGATATTTGCAAATGACACTACAGACAAAGGGCTGGTATCCAAGATCTATAAAGAACTTCTCAAACTCAACATCCAAAAAACAAATAATCAAGTCAAAAAATGGGCAGAAGACATGAACAGACACTTCTCCAATGTAGACATACAAGTGGCTAACAGACACATGAAAAAATGTTCATCATCCTTAGCCATCAGGGAAATCCAAATCAAAACCACACTGAGATACCACCTTACACCAGTTAGAATGGCAAAAATGGACAGGGAAAGAAACAACAAATGTTGGAGAGGTTGTGGAGAAAGGGGAACCCTCTTACACTGTTGGTGAGAATGCAAGTTGGTACAGCCACTTTGGAAAACAGTGTGGAGGTTCCTCAAAAAATTAAAAATAGAACTACCCTATGACCCAGCAATTGCA
>NW_027764031.1:0-297 GCF_054177405.1 Leptonychotes weddellii
CATCACGTTGTTAGTGGTGACAAGGAGCTGGATGTGTCCTGGGTATCCATAATTTGGTAGGGAGATCAGTCATGTATGGTACTGGAGGATGAAATACCACCCAGCAGTTCAAAATAATGAACTCTAGTAATAGAGCAACACAGAGAGACTTCAGAATCCTAGCATCGAGGAAACCAAGTTAGAAGTAGAATAAGATTCACCCAACGATATCAAGATGTAAATTTAAAACAAACGCACAGGAAACAACACTATTCTTTTTTTTTTTTTTAAGATTTTATTTATTTATTTGAGAGAGAA
>NW_027764032.1:0-297 GCF_054177405.1 Leptonychotes weddellii
ATGACTTGAAAACCTGAGTCATTCTGTCTTTGCAACCTCTATCTTCTTTTTTTTTTTTTTTTAAAGATTTTATTTATTCATTTGAGACACAGAGATACAGAGAGAGAGAAAGCATGAGCAGGGAGAGAGGCAGAGGCAGAGGGAGAAGCAGGCTTCCCGCCGAGCAGGGAGCCCGATGCGGGGCTCGATCCCAGGACCCTGGGATCATGACCTGAGCCGAAGGCAGACGCTTAACCATCTGAGCCACCCAGGCGCCCCTGCAACCTCTATCTTCTAATACTGTCATCTTTAAAATGG
>NW_027764033.1:0-297 GCF_054177405.1 Leptonychotes weddellii
TACAGATTTTAAGATTGTTCTACTGCTGTGGAAAATGCAATTGGAATTTTGATAAGAATTGCATTAAATCTGTAGAGTGCTTTGGGTAGTATGGAAAACATTTTAACAATATTCTTCTAATCCATGAGCATAGAATATCTTTCTAATTATTTCTGTTCTCTTCAATCTTTTTCATCAATGTCTTATAGTTTTTAATGTACAGGTCTTTCACCTTTTTGCTTAAATTTATTCTGAAGTATTTTATTCTTTTTTTATGTGATGTAAATGAATTATTTTATCTTTCTGATAGCTCATTAT
>NW_027764034.1:0-297 GCF_054177405.1 Leptonychotes weddellii
CAGAATTTGGACTGGGATCCAATGTCCACCACACCTGTGACCAACCCAGAATCAGGTACATAAACTTCAATTCTAGCCTCTAAGACAATCTCTCAGAAATTTCCTCCAGACTTACCTCCAACTTACTCAGTACATCCAAGGTGCATTCATGACAATGTACTTCTTTCAAGAATTGCAGAAGTGCCTGCAGGGGGGTCCACACCCCAAACTGTCTGGATACATAGCCTTCCGAACACGAGGCCTACTGAAAGGCTCCAGCTAGCCATGAGAGTTCTCTGTTCGGGAACCCAGCCCCAC
>NW_027764035.1:0-297 GCF_054177405.1 Leptonychotes weddellii
TAATGATGCTGTGACTGAGTTGTTCCTCACCCCAAGTCCGTATGTTGAAACCATGACCTTCAGGTTGATGGCATTTGGAGACAGGGGGTGAGGAGGTGGGGGGGGGTGCTTTACAGATATGATTAAGCTTAAATGAGGTCCTAACTCTAGGACCCTGATCTGGTAGTGTGGTAGGATCACAGGGTTCTTGTCTCATGGAGTTGAAGAATGAATCTCGAGGACACAAAAGGGTGAAGTGGAAGTTTATTATGTGAAGGTGAGAGCAGAAAGGAAAGAAAAGAAGAAGCTTTCTAGAGT
>NW_027764036.1:0-297 GCF_054177405.1 Leptonychotes weddellii
CCGGCTCGGCGGGGAGCCTGTTTCTCCCTCTGACCTTCCCCCCTCTCATGCTGTTTCTCTCTCGCTCGCTCTCTAATAAATAAATAAATAAAATCTTTAAAAAAAAAATAATGTAGATTTTTGGGCTTGACCCAGAACCACTAAATCAAAACTTCTGTGGATGGGCTGTGAACTCTGAATCCACACTTTGAATGAGCAGTCCGGGTAGTTCTTAGGCACACAGAGGTAAAAATAATCCTGGCTTAGGTGATAAAAACTGATGGGACCTGCATAACCCACAAACGGCTCAGGTTAAAA
>NW_027764037.1:0-297 GCF_054177405.1 Leptonychotes weddellii
AAGGCCCCGCAGGTGGACATCAAGGTCCCCCAGGTGGACATCAAGGGGCCGAAACTGGACCTGAAGGGCGCCAAAGCGGAGGTGAGCGCCCCCGACATGGAGGTGTCCCTGCCCAGCATGGAGGTTGATGCCCAGGTGTCCGGCGCCAAGGCGGAGGCTGAGCTGTCCCTGGGAGACAAGGAGGTGGCAGCCAGAGACACCAAGTTCAAGATGCCCAAGTTCAAGATGCCGTCCTTCGGCGCGTCAGTGCCAAGCAAAGATTTGGGAACATCTGTGGACGTGTCAGTGCCCAAGGTC
>NW_027764038.1:0-297 GCF_054177405.1 Leptonychotes weddellii
AACATCTGGGACATTCACAGATGAGACTAAGGTAGCTGGAGAGTTCTCAGGAGTTATTTGTCCTCTGTGAAATATATGAAATAACAAAAGAGACAGACGAGGTCTCCTCTGGCTTTGTCCTTGATCGTCCTTCTCCCTGAGGACTGCCATCTCTGGACCGCTCAGTGACAGGGGCTCATTAACAGTGTGGGCATCTGCTCCCCAGAGACGTCAGCCAGGGAATCACGTTTGGTTCTCAGTGCCAGCCCAGCCACAGCTGAGCGTCACAGCACCCTCTCCTGTGCTCATAAGGGTCTC
>NW_027764039.1:0-297 GCF_054177405.1 Leptonychotes weddellii
TGCCCATAGGGAGTCACTCCTTGCTGTGGCTGGTTACCTAATGGGAAAAATAAATTCAAATAAAATCGCAGATGCAAAATTATGCCACAGATAGATGTTACCCTCTTGCCACGGTTCTCCGTACCAGCCTCAAGAACAGGAGGACAGACAAACCGGCCAAGGAGTGCATGCTAGCCCAGGGACCTGGGCAGTAAGGTCTAAATACCCTAACTGCATGCATTCCACAGGGCCACTGGCTCTACATCAGAGTCCTACACCTGCTGGCACAAAGCCTTCGGACAGTAACCAGCCCCTCTA
>NW_027764040.1:0-297 GCF_054177405.1 Leptonychotes weddellii
ATACACACACACTCGTGCATGTGCTCACACAATATTTACATCAATAGCTAATTTCATTACTGAAAATCATTTGTATCATCCTTGGTCACATAATACCCAGTGTTTGTTCTTCCACAATACACATCTTTGATATTAGGTGACATTAATTAGTATAAAAGGATGAAGAAATTTTGTCTCTAGCAAATTTTTCTTTATACAGATTATAACGCTTACCATCTCAGGAATAATGCAATGCATATGATTTTGTTACTAAGACTGCCATTTTTAATAAAGTCTCTGTAGTTTTCATTGTTTTTC
>NW_027764041.1:0-13974 GCF_054177405.1 Leptonychotes weddellii
CCTCGGATTCACTTCTCCGCACGTCCTACCTTCCAGAAAGTGGTCGCTTTTCTGATGAGAGAGTTGTTGCTCTTCTTTTCTTCGATCTCCTGTTGAGTTTGTAGGTGTTCAGAATGGTTTGATCCCTATCCAGCTGAATTCCTGAGAGGAGACGAAATCCAGGTCTCCTACTCCTCCGCCATCTTGCTCCGCCCCCCTCAGTTCTTTTTTATAAATACCCAGAAGTGAGATTGCTGGGTCATATGGTAGGTCTATTTTTCATTTTTTGAGAAACTTCAATGCTGTTTTCTATAGTGGCTGTACTATTTTTTATTCCCATCAGCGGTGTGCAGGATTTCAGTTACTCCACATTCTTATCAACGCTTGTCTTTTTTTTTTTTAATAATAGCAATCTCATTGTGGTTTTGATTTGATCCTTAGAGATATGGAGATATTTTTCACATATCTATTGGCCATTTGTATGTGTTCTTTGGAGAAATTTCTGTTCAAGTCCTTAGCCCAATTTTAATATATGGTTATTAGGGTTTTTTTGTTGTTGTTGTTCTGCTTTTTGTTTTTTAATATTGAGTTATTGGAGTTCCTCATATATTTTTGAAATTAACTCCTTACCAGATAGATGTTTCACAAACATTTATCCCCACTCAGTGGGTTGCCTTTTCACTCATTTGGCTGTTCCTTTGTTGTGCTGAAGCTTTTTAATTTAAGGTAGCCCCACTTGTTTATTTTTGTTTCCTGTGCCTTTGTTCTCATATACATGAAATCATTGCCAAGACTAATGAAACTTTTTCCTATATTTTCTTCTAGGAATTTTACAGTTTCAGGCCTCGCATTGAAATCTTTAAAATGTTTTGAGTTGATTTTTTTGTTTATTGTGTGAAACAGGTTCCAATTTCATTCTTTCACATGTGGATATTCAGTTTTCCCAGCACCATTTTTTGAAGAAAGTGTGCTTTTCCCATTGTGTATTCTTGTAAAAGATCAGTTGGCTGTGTATGTGTGGATTTACTTCTAGCCTCTCTATACTGTTCCATTGTTGTTTTTTTTCAGATTCAAGTACTATACTGTTCTGATTGCTGTAGCTTTATAGTGTATTTTAAAATCAGAAAGTGTGATGCCTCCAGTTTTGTTATTCTTCAAGACTGATGTGGCTATTTGTGGGCTTTTATGGTTCCAGTATACATTTTTTTGTATTTCTGTAAAAAATCCATTGGTATTTTGATAAGGACTATATTGAATCTATAGATCACTTTGGATAGTATGGGCATATTAATATTAATCTTCCAGCCCATAAACACAAATTAGCTTTCCATTTGTTTGTGCCCTCTTTAATTTCTTTCATCAATGTTTCTTTTTTTTACTTATGATTTTATTTTTTAAGTTTTATTTAAATTCTAGTTCGTTAACATACAGTGTAATATTAGTTTCAGGTGTGTAACATAGTGGATTCAACACTTCCATACAATAGCTAGTGCTCATCACCTATTCAACCTATCCCCACCCACCTCCCCTCTGGTAACCATCAAGTTGTTCTCTATACTTAAAGAGTCTGTTTCTTGATTTGCCTCTCTCTTTTGTTCTCCCTTTGCTTGTTTTGTTTCTTAAATTCCACGTATGAGTGAAATCATATGGTATTTGTCATTCATCAATGTTTTAAGTTTTTGGTATATAAGTATTTCACCTCCTCCATTAAGCTTATTTCTGGATTTTACTCTTTTTGCTGCAATTGTAAATGGGATTGTGTTTCTAATTTCATTTTCAGATAGTTTGTCATTAGTTTATAGAAACATTGATTTTTGTATGTTGATTCTGTATCCTGCAACTTTACTGAATGTGTTTATTACAACTTTTTAAAAAAGTCTTTAGGATGTTTTATATCTAAGATCATACCATCTGAGAAAAGGAACAGTTTTACTTCTTTGATTCTAATTAGGCTTCTTGGCTCCAAATATCCATTTTCTTCTGTAGATTTAGGAAATTTTCAGCCATTATTTCTTTGAACACACTTTCTGGTCCGTTTTCTCTCTCTTCTTCTTCTGGGACCTCTATAATGCATATTTTAGTCTGTTTCTTGGTACTCCATAAGTTCCTGAAGCTTTCTTCACTCTTTTTCTTTGTTTTTGTTTCTGTTCCTCTTACTAAATTACTTTAAATGAGTTGTCTTTGAGCTTTCTGATCTTGTCTTCTGCTGGATGTAGTTTATTTTTGAACTCTAGTGAATCTTTTTCAGTTCAGTGTTTGTGTTCTTGAGCTCCATGATTTTTGTTTGGTTCTCTTTTTCCTTTTTCTTCTTATCTCTGTGTTAAAATTCTCATACTGCTCCTGCATTGTTCTTTTGTCCTCAGTGAACATCTTTATGACATTTATCTTGAATTCTGCATCAGGTAATTTATATAACTCTTCATTACATTCAGTTTCTGGAGATTTATCTTGTTCCTTTGTTTGAAGCATCTTTACCTGATTCTTCGTTTTCCTTGACTCTGTGTTGCTTTCTGCACTTTTGATGAAGCAGGCACATCTCCCAGTTATTATAGAGTAGCCTCATTGAGAAGAATAGCCCCATCGATCAGCCTGGCAGAGTTTCTGGTGGCCTCTCAAACCTTCATGATAATTCAGCCTGCTTTCTGTGTTCTCTGTATTCCCCTAGGTGTGTAGGGTATGCCAGGTCCCATTAGTGTACTGGGACAAGTGCAGCTGAAACCAGTTCCTCAGATAACCTCAGAAAAGTGTCATTAGATGTCCAACCCTTTCCCTCTCCATGGAGAAGCTGAGAGCTAGAGATTTTGTTTACTTGCTTTGTGCAGAACTGGGATAGGATATATGGTGACTGCCAGCCCAAATATTTGTCTGTTTTTAGTCCCCAGGCAGCAGCAAGGTGATGCCAGGTTTTGTCAGCACTTGAATATAGGCAAGTCAGAAGCCAGTTCTTTGGGCAGCCCCAAGAAAAGTTGTGGCATTGTAGGCAACTGTGGTTTCCCACAGTTGAGCCAGGGAGATGAAATTAAGGCATTTACGAGCCCAAGCCACTGCCTCCATTCTCCTCCAGGTGGCTAGACTCCTAGACAGGCAAAACAGAAGCAAGTCCTTTGGAGAGTCCCATCTGAAAAGTGGAGAGCCCTGGACATGTGAACCAACTCTCTCCTTCGCCTGGGAGAAGCTGGGAGCTACAGCTTCTCTTGCTAGTCATATTGTGCTATGCCATGAGTAGTTTTAAAAAAGAAAATATATTAAAAATTAAAATTATATGTAAAATAGGCATGTATATTTAATAATTTAAAATATCAAGAACAAAAAAATATCAAGAACATAAGATGATTTGAAATAAACCTAAATATTAACAATGTTCACAGATAGGTCTCATATCTTTTTGTTCTTCTCCCCCTCCATTACTACTTTTTTGCACTAAGTGAATATTTTATAGGGTAACATTTACATTCCTTTAATGTTTTAATTGTATACATTTACTTTTTTTCCATTCCTTTAATGATGTTTTAATTGTATATATTTAGTTATTGTTTTTCGCCTCTCCAGGGCTTAAAATATATACCTTAATTAATTCAGATATATACAGACTTGTCTAGTGAGATATAAAATGTTATTTTATTTTTTAAAGATTTTATTTATTTATTTGACAGCGAGAGAGGGAACACAAGCAGGGTGGGTGGGAAAGGGAGGAGCAGGCTTCCCACTGAGCAAGGATCCCGATGCAGGGCTCCATCCCAGGACCCTGGGATCATGACCTGAGCCGAAGGCAGACGCTTAACGACTGAGCCACCCAGGCGCCCCGTGAGAATTTGCTTTTTTTAAAGGCTGATTGATATTCTTTTGTGGGAACATACCACATTTTATTTACCCAGTCATCGGTCAGTAGACATTTGTTTCCAGACTTTGGCTAATTTGAGTAATGCCACAATGAATATGGGAGTGATACTATCTCACGTTCCTTTTGAGATCCTGATTTCAGTTCTTTTTTTTTTTTTATTCTTATGTTAATCCCCATACATTACATCATTAGTTTTAGATGAAGTGTTCCATGATTCATTGTTTGTGCATAACACCCAGTGCTCCATGCAGAATGTGCCCTCCTCAATACCCACCACCAGGCTAACCCATCCTCCCACTCCCCTCCCCTCTAGAACACTGTTTGTTTTTCAGAGTCCATCGTCTCTCATGGTTCGTCTACCCCTCCGATTTCCCCCACTTCATTCTTCCCCTCTCGCTACCTTCTTCTTCTTCTTTTTTTTTAGTTTCTGATGAAAAATCTGCTGATAGTGTTATGAGGGCTCCCTTATACATGCCAAGTTGTTTCTCTTTTGCTGCTTTTAAAATGCTCTTCTTGTTTTTAAACTTGACAATTTTATTATAATGTGTCTTGGTGTAGGTCTCTGATTTCATCTTAGTTGGAACTCTTTGTAGTGTCCTGTGGGTGGTAATCTGCCAAGAACTGTCTCTCTGATTGTTACAGTCTTGTGTGACCCAGGAACACAAGCTCCTCCTCCCCTTCCCCAGCCCCAGGCACCAGAGCCTGAGGATCAAGGACTATCCCCTGGGCAGCAGCCATAAAAACCAGGGTACCATCAGGTAAGAGACTTGTACAGGAGCTTTCTTTGAGAGATGCTAGTGCTCTAGGAGAGCATGGGGGGGGAGAGAGCGTGAAATTAGTGCCCACCCTACAAGGTTTCAGGAAATGTTTACAGTTAGTCCTTAGATATGTGTTTAATTAGAAGCCTGCCCCTCAGGCTGAAGCTATAACCTGAAGCTAATAGTCTCTTTAACAGAAAGATTGAACTCCTATATCTGCTGCTTTGTGCTATAACCTGGGTACGGTAGCTGTTTAAGAACTTTTTATCCATTATTTACATTCCTGTGGGACCCGTGAGTATAAGCCTTACTGGTTACCAGAGCTAGTCAATATAGACCTGTCCCCTGACAGCAGCTACAAAAATCTGGGCACCAGGAAAGGGTATAAATGCCTTTCAGGAAGATACTTAGCTAGCTGGACTGAAGCAGAGGGAGAGTACAAAGATTATATCCACTGGCCTTAGTTCTCTGAGAACACTTCCATAGGTTTTTATAATTTGCCAAACCAGAAACTTGACCCTCAGGCCAATTCTCCTGGGGAAGGAAATGGCCTCTTTCTCAGAAAGATGGGCAGTGTGTTTCAATGTGCTATCTGTTTAGTGCCCTGGGATTTGTAGTCTGCCAAGAACTTTCTCTCCAATTGTTATAGTCCCATGGGACCGAAGAACTCAAGTCCCCTTTGTCTCCATAGCCAGGTGATTAAAGGCAGCTGTAAAAACCAGGTGACTGATATAAAAACTGGGGCACCAGATAGGTGAAGAAGCTCTCCTCTGGGCTATACTGGTGTTCTGGAGTGCAGTAGAAGGAAAGTGCAAAAATGGAATCTACCAAAAAAGGAAAGAAATAGAAAAAAAGAAGAAGGAAGAAGAAAAAAAAAAAAGATGTCACCTGCTGGCTTTGGCAAGGCAGGAGAGCATGCAGGAAAGTGCCCATTAGCTGGAGCATAATGGTGACACCCACAGGAGGCGGGGCCGGGGGGAAGGTGGTAACTTCCAGCTTTAGCAAGACAGGGAGAGCAGGAAGATGTCACCCACTCCTCTGATTCTGTAGGATAATCTAGTAAGTAATCAATGCTTTAGAATTAGGAAATGAGTCCTTCACCCAAAGTCTGGGTGGTTTTTAAAGGACTACTTCTGCACTGGGTCCTGGGTGGGTGAATCTGCATGCAGGCCCTTTAGGAGATGAATTGTTTGTCAGATAGTTCATAGATCTCAATTTCTTTAGGGCCAGTTATTGGAGCTTTATTAGTACCCATGTTATATTTACTTGATTTTTGTCATCTTTCATTCCTTACATTGGTATCTGCACTTTCGGTTAAAAAGTCTCCTTTTCCAGACTTTATAGGTTCACTTTGACAGAGGCACTTCTCCAGGTAGCTCAGTTTGTGTATCTGGATGTGTCTGCTGATAATGTCCTTGGGCAGGTGGTGCCTGCTATTAGGGTCTATTTTTGGTGAGGCAGCTGTTCTAGCTCTGAGGGTGTACCCTCAGAAGAGCTAGACAGGACTCCTGGCTTGGTTTCTCACTTGGCTTGCCCACGTGAGAATGTAGTGTGGGCTCTGTGGTTGCCTGGATCAGCCTCTGGTTAGATTTATTAGATGGTTGGGATTTGGTAGTATACTCAGCAGTAGATGAAGCTTTGAATTAGTTTCTTTGCCCTGGCAGGACAGTAGGACAGGAGTCAGGGCTTTCACATCTCATTATGTGACTGAATAGCCTCGTCAGGTGAGGCCACCAGTTTTGCTCTGCAGACAGGGAAAGCCATGGGCTGTGCTTTGTTCAAATGCCACTATGAGCAGAGCTATTGGATGGGATGCACAGTTTCTTGTGTGCTCTGGTAAGATTCGCAGGTTGGGCAGGCTAAAGCCAATATTCAGCAATGAGTACAAATCAGTTTCCTTGCCTAGGTGCAGTGAGAGAAGCAGCAGTTCCAAGGCCAGTAAGGTTCTTTGTGGCCTTGACTCAAACTGTCCCTGATGCAAGTTTCCTGGCTGAACAGGACCACTGGCTTTCCTTGGGGGCAATCAGCTCCATCTGCCTGCCACTCATTTTTGCTGGGTTACGTGGCAGCTTCTGGGTATTCTCACCAGCCCTTTCTGTCAGATGGAACCAGGGATCATGCTCTGCAGCAGGTGGGGCTATGACTCAGCTCTCCTGTGGGGGGACCACTTCAGACAACTCCCAAGTTTTCCTAAATAGGCTTTCCCATTGAGGGGGACCAGGAGCTATAGTGAGCAGTGGTGAAGCTATGAATTAACTCCCTTGACTGGGCAAAGCAAGGGAACCCTCTAAACTGGGTGCTACATTTGCTCTGGGGGTGATCAGCTCTGCCCACCTACCTCTTAGCTTGAGCATTGCTGGTGTTCCCTGCCTGTGAAATGATGCCAGGAGCCATGCTTTGAAGTGGTAGGGCTATGACTTAGCTCCCAGGTAATGGCAGGCTCCAGTGCCAGCAAATCTCCTTGTTTGACTATGTGAATCAGGCAGACCCATAGCCTGCCGAGTTCCTTGATCATATTGTGCCACTGATTTGATTCTGCAAATGAACAGAAACACTCTTTGGGACTACTACATGGGCTCTGCTGGTAGGAATTCAGTCTGCTGAGATCCCAGTGCTGGTCTCACCCTACTTTATCACAATCAGATTCCCAATAACTGAGCACCACAGATTCCTCTATAATCCCCCTAGGGTGAGAGCAGAGTAGGGGCTTCCCCCAAAATGACCCACAACACTGCAGGAGCTGGATATCATCCTTGGGTTCTCTTTTCCCACTGGAAGAGCTGTAGGCTCAGGGGAGACCTCTCAGCGTGGTGCTGCACTGGCCTGAAGGAGGAGGATTGCTGTCCACATGTAGTGTACCCTTCTACTGCATTATGTTTTGGTCTCTGTGGTACATTGGAGGGTGTGCTTCAGCCTTACTTCTATGTTCTAGGATTCTCTCAATGGTGTTTTATCTATGAATGGTTATTAGTTGTTCTTGTGTGGGAGAGCAAAGTCAGGAGTGACATATGTCACCATCTTAATGATGTTACCTTTTCTCACTTTCAGTTTCAAAAGATGGTTTTGATGAATATAAAATTCTTGGTTGAAAGATTTTTTCCCCCTCTTTTTAGTACTTTGACTATGTCATACTACTGCCTGCTGACCTCCATTGTTTCTTGTGAGAAGCCAGCAGTCAATCTTATTTGGGTTCGCTTGTGCATGGCTAGGCTTTTTCTTCTGCTGTTCTCAGGATTTTCCCTTTGATTTTGGATTTCAACTATTTTTTCTGAAGAATTTATTTGAGAGCAAGAGAGAGAAAGAGAGAGAGTGCACAGAGGGAGAATGGGAGGGAGAAGCAGACTCCCCACTGAGCAGAAAGCCCGATGCAGGTCTCAGTCCCAGGACACTGAGATCATGACCTGAACTGAAGGCAGATGCTTAACCTACTGAGCCACCCAGGTGCACATGGATTTCAACTATTTTGCTATGATATGTCTGGATGTGATTTTTATGCGTTTATTTTACTTACAGTTTTTTTGAGCTCTTGGATGTGTAGATTAATGTTTTTCATGAGATTTCAGAATGTTTTAATACTTCTAATATTTTTTTCAGTCTCTTTTCTCTATCTCCTCTGCTCTGGTAAGTCCCATTACTCATATGTTGGTGGACTTAATTGTATCTCACATTTTTTTTTGTGGGTTTGTTCATTTGTCTTCATTATTTTCTGTTTATCAGCATAATCTTTATCAGTCTCTTCAAGTTTTCTGATTTTTTTCTTCTTCCAATTCAAATCTGTTGAACTACTCTAGCAAAATTATCATTTCAGTGACTGTACTTTTCAACAGCAGAATTTCCGTTTGGTTCTGTTTTGTAATTTCTATGTCTTTATTGATAATCTCTATTTGAAAAGATATTGTCTTTATATCTTTCTTTACTTATTTGAGGCTTAGTTCCTTTAAACGTGTTTATAATAGTTGCCTTGAAGTATTTATCTGTTATGTCTGTGATTTGTCCCTTTCAAAGGCAGTTTTAAAGGCCTACTCTTTGCTTATACTTTTGTGTTTCTTTGCCTCTTAATTTTTTTTGTTGAAAACTGGACATTTTAATAGTATATTGTAACCACCCTTGATTGATCTCCTTACCCAGGACTTGTTTATTTGTTTAATAACTTGGCTAGACTATTTTAGTAAACTTTATTTCCCCTGCATTGGGTAGCCTCTGGTATTGCTCCTTAGAGGGCAAACTTTTAGCCAGGTGCAGTCACCCTTGAAATGACAGTGATTATAGCAGGGCTCTCTTTGAGTTTCTCTTTTTCTGATTTCTCTGTTAGGCTATTCTGAACTCCTTTGATATCACACCTATTACTAGCTTTCACTAATTGCCAGCTGACTACTCTATTGTTTTCAACAATATCCTGGGAAATAAAGTGCTCCGTAGTGTGATCTTTTAAAACTGGGCTCTTTACAAAAGTAATCTTTGAGGCCAGTTTTTGCACTTTGTTCAGATCTCAGAAGGGCTCTTTTTAGCTGTCTCTTCTCCTAGTTCTCTTTGGTAAACCTCAAGATGGTTTAGTTTAGCTTTCTACTCTCTTAGATCTACCCTTCTCCTTTTAAGTGTTTATCTCTTTCTGAGGGCAAGGGCTATCAGGGTTCCAGGATTCTCTACCTATTGCACCTGGGTTAGAGCTTCTGCCTTATAAGTGAGTTCTGAGAGGAGGAAGAGAACCCAAGTTCTCTCAGACATTCTTGCTTGAAATAGATTCTGTAAAACATGGACCCAGGCTAGGGTATTTCTTGCAATGATACTGTAGCCCTCGACTGGAACAAGGTAGGGAAGGGATCCTGTGTTTTCTTGGTTTCGCCTTTTTGGAGTGGAACTTCTGGTAGTCTGAACTTGGGTCAAGGGAAAGAGAGAAAAGAGAGGGTAAGTTGTTTAAATTCAACAGTGTCTCACTGTTCTTACTGAGATATAATAGATTTTATTGAATAAATATTTGTGTATTTGCTATATGCCCTTAAGACAATTTCCAGAGATTTTAAATGGTTGTTTCACTGGGGAGAGGATCCACAGAACTCCTCACAACTGTATCCCAGAAATTGTCTCCCCAGTGTGATTCTATTCAAAGCTACTCTTTTTTCTCAAAACTCAACAATGATTGTCCATCCCAGTGACCTGCTCTGACTAGCTTTTTGTACTTGCTGTTTGCTCTACTAGAATTTTTGTGTGTTTGTTTCTTGAGATTACCACCATATCTTGTTTCTTCTCGGTATTACTATCCCAATCCAGCCTGTGTGAAAAGCAATTCACTCATATCTCTAGTGTTTTATTTCTATATTATCTATCTCTACTTATTTTTTTATATTTTATTTATTTAGTTGAGAGAGAGACAGAGCTGGCGACAGGGATATAAAGAGAGAGCAGGAGCAGGGAGGGGAGGGAGAAGCAGACTCCCCTCTGAGCAGGGAGGGCTCAATCCCAGGACCCTGGGATCATGACCTGAGCCAAAGGCAGATGCTTAACCGACTGAGCCACCCAGGCGCCCCTATCTATCTTTACTTATAAGAGAATATAAGCTTCATGGTATTGGGGACTTTCTTCTCTTCACAGAGCACATATTGGTCACTTTCAGAATAATATTTTTTGTTGAAAAATCCCTTACTTTTTCTTCTTTTGGCAGTTAGGTGACCACTAAGATTTCAGTAACCTGTTTTATTTGTAGCTATGTGTGTTTATCTGACTATATTTTTGTTACATTTTAAGTGAGCAGAAGTAATAAGAACAACTGCAGCTTGAAGTGCCTAAATGATAATTGTATCCTCTTTGTTTTCATGTTTTTCACTTCTCATGGGCTGGAATGCATCAGTTATATGGGTTGCTGACAGTGTGTCTGAAAAGGGTGAGGCAAGATTTAATGACTTTATAGAACAGAGCTGCCCCACTGGTCATCATGAGAGAAAAGTAAACTTCTATCTTATTAAAGTCATTATAAGTTTTAGTCTTTTACTATATTGTACACTAGATCATCAACAAAAATATTTTGAATGAAGAAATGAATAGATGGAGCCCATTTTAAAAATCTGGAAAATGGGAAAAATTGCTTTCCTTGGTTAATTTTGTTTTACCTCTGCTAATTAATGGCAACTGTAATCTTTCTACTTGGTTCATCATTTTAATTCAAACAACTTTACTATTTCATCACATAGAATGAGTGTTACTGACTTCTGCACTGGAGCAGAAAAATCAAAAGAGTTCATACTGGTTACCTTATATTTCTATAGATAATTTAGTCATGTTCTTCTTGCCATTATATTATAAAATACATAGCCAAACATTTGTACAGAATTGTTTGTGGATTCATATCACCAGAGATTTCTCAACACTCATTCATCCCTTGGTGAATGATGATGAGCAAACCTTAGTGCCTAAATAGTTTTACATAGTAGTAATATGAAAACAAATTATCACATTAAATTTACTACCATGTTTTCAAAGGTGTAAGTGAACTCATGAGTAGCTTTCTTTCTTTATGGCAAAAAAACTAAAAAAACAAACAAACAAAAAACTAAATGACAATTTCCCCCTTATATTCAGCCCCTTGTTGTTGTGCAAAAAACATCAGGAGAAATTTAGTAGTGAATGTGAAACAAAATGGATTTATATACAAAAAGGATATGAAGCCAGGCTCTTCAAGGATCTCTTTTTTCAGCCTGAAACTAATATAACGGGAAAGCTTACACATTGGAAACATGTAAGTATAATTAGCTTTTTACTTATCTTTAAAATATTTTTATTTAAGATACTATAGTTATAATTTATGTAGCATTAGTAAAATCTCTTCATTCTCTTTTAAATAGTTTCCATTTATTAATATTCTGCTTGAGATTTTCTTGATGAAAAGTCATAATAACAGAGCACAAATATAATTTTTGTGGTGCATTATTCTTATTACAACCATTTTATAATTTATGTTTTGTATATATATTTTTCTTGTATTGATTATTACAAGTAGTTATTAACATTAATGTAAAAATCTCTTCATAGTAGTTGAAAACTTAAAGTATTTAGTTTATTAAAGACTGATGATACTATATATATTCATTCAGTGTTTTATGCTGTTATGTATTGCTTTGAGGACACATTGAAAATAGAACGAAGATTTTATTTATTGAGTGCCTACTATGTATCAGGCACTGTGCTAGATATTTTGCATGTATTCTATAATTTATTCTCCACAACACTGTAAGATAGGTATTTTTATCTCATTTTTATAAATAAGGAAACTAACGCTCTGATGGGTTAACTAACTTAACAAAAGCCACACAATTGAGTGGCATTGCTAAGACTTAATTAACTTCAGGTCTTCTGACTCCAGAATTTGTGCTTTTTTTATCTTTAGAGTTTTTTGTTTTTTGGTTTTTTTGGGATATTATGTAATGGTAGAAATGAAGACTTGGCATTGTAGTATAACTAACTAGAGCAAACTTTTAATAATGTGTAAAGCACTGTTTGTGATAAACTCCTTCACATGTGGGCCTATGTCTAAGTTGCTTGCACTACAAATGTTTCCATTATATTAACATGATTAGAAAGGATGACAAAAGGTCCAGACTGTCATTAGTCTCTGATTTCAGTGTTAGTGAGGACATGTGTTTGAGAAATAGCACAGGAATACCTTCAAGCCCTTAAAACCCACAAAAAATTATCCATTGAATAAAAACATAGGTTTTTTTTAAAAGATTTTATTTATTTATTTGACAGCGACAGAGACAGCGAGAGAGGGGACACAAGTGGGGGAGAGGGAGAAGCAGGCTTCCCGCGGAGCAGGGAGCCCGATGCAGGACTCGATCCCAGGACCCTGGGATCATGACCTGAGCCGAAGGCAGACGCTTAACAACTGAGCCACCCAGGCACCCAAAACATAGGTTTAAAGGCAGATGTATCCCATTCAAAACATTTTCCTCATTAGCACACAGTGCCAACTGTATTAATTTGTTCTAGATGATATTATGCTCTATAAAAGTACGATTCATTTGAAGTGTCTTTTGGCCCTCTATATAGAATATAAACTCACTGATTTCAGGTATGTTACCTACTTTTTTAAATGCTTTATGCAGAGGCAACTTTCACTGAATGTTGCATACGGTATATATCCAATTGACAACAAATTTGGGTATATATTTATATATTTATAAAATATTTACACACTCATATACGGATTTATGTATATATACATAGCCCTATATCCATATGCAAAATCTTATATACATATATGGATATATGTTGTATTATGGCAAGTGACTATTATATGTGCATAAATAGGAATAAAATATTCATATTATAGAGGTATTTTATTTAATATCTGTGAAATTACATAGAATATATCATTATCAGGAAGTATTTTGAATGTTAAGAAATATTGGAAAATATATTCACTATAAGGAGTGTTCTAAAGCTGTCACTATTATTAGAATATTAAAGAACTATATATAGAACTATACTATAGTATAATATAGAATTCTGCTAAGCATGTCACTATTATTAGAATATTAAAGAACTATATATAGAACTATACTATAGAATATTAAAGAACTAAGAATATTAAAGAACTATTCTTTCATATTCAATAAATATGTACATTTTCCTCTGCTTTTTCACTCTTTATAGCTACTATTCATAAAACATTGTAGAAGTTGCTCAGCTCAATTTCTTAGAGTAATTGAAATGATCCTTAATTTTAAGATTCATCTTCGAGTCTTTACTTTTTCTGTATAAAATTGTTGTTCCATCTTCTGTTGGCTTCATTTGTAGTCTCCTCTTTAGCTCACTTATTTGGTATATTATTCTTTTGTTATTTTTGTTACATATCTAGTCATTAGTGACTTAGTGCTTGATTAATTAGAAACTATAGTGAGAGTAAGTGATGCCATAGAGTGCTTAAGAGAACCTAGGATCCAAGAAACATTTTAAAAAGTTAAGAAGTAGGGAAAAAGGAGGAAGTAATAAAATATTGGTATTTAATACTGTGAGTTTATTTTTAAAAATGCTGTGAGCAAATAATGGAAAGGATTAGTAAAGGGTGGAATTCAAGTTTTAGTAATTAGATGAGTAATCAGTGTCTGTTTTTCTCCTGTTTGGGGATGAAATGTGCTTGGTCCAAAAGGCATAAAATGCCCCATTTGCATGGTAACCTAAAATGGAAGGAGCTACAGGAGTGAGTTCAAGGTACATTTATTTAAGAAATGCTGTGCTGCACCATCAAAAGGAATGAGATCTTGCCATTTGCAACGACATGGATGGAACTGGAGGGTATTATGCTGAGCGAAATAAGTCAAACAGAGAAAGACATGTATCATATGACCTCACTGATATGAGGAATTCTTAATCTCAGGAAACAAACTGAGGGTTGCTGGAGTG
>NW_027764042.1:0-4007 GCF_054177405.1 Leptonychotes weddellii
TATGGTTTCACTTATTTGTGGAACATAACGAATAGCATGGAGGACATTAGGAGAAGGAACAGAAAAATGAAGGGGGGGAATCAGAGGGGGAGATGAACCATGAGAGACTATGGACTCTGAGAAACAAACTGAGGGTTTTAGAGGGGAGGGGATAGGGGAATGGGTTAGCCTGGTGATGGGTATTAAAGAGGGCACGGCACGTACTGCATGGAGCACTGGGTGTTATACGAAAACAATTAAGTGTGGATCACTACAAAAAAAAAGAAAGAAAGAAAGAAAAAGAAAACACATTTTGAACCAAAGAGCTGCCTATGACAGCTCTGTAGGATACCTCCCTCACCCTCAGGCCCTTTTCCTGTCAGCATCGTTGACAGGACATTCAGAGAAAAAGGCAGATTACTTAGTTCAAAACTACTGCTAGATGAGATTTTTGCCCCTTGAAGGACTCTCCTTGAAGGAGGTAAGTCCCCCACTGCTTCCATCATGTGACCCAGACTTTCTCTAGCCCAAGAACAAAGAGAGCAATGCGACAAAGCAACCTCACTAGTCACAACTGTGCACAGTTGAGTTTTCTTGCCCAGTGTAAAAAATAGAAAGGGTATTGAAAATGGGGTATGTTTAGAGAATAGACTGAAACATTTTGCACTCAGGCAAATTATGTTTTGTTTTCACAGGACTCTCCAGAGCCTGCCCCCAGAAATGAAGAAGGCAACACTTATTAGAAATAATGCATTGTTTCTGAGATTGTTCCACTGAGTTACAGTTCAAAAATGCTCTGGCCACTTCCCCAGGCCACACTCTCTCTCACTGAGCTCTCTGAGGTTATTTGCAAGGAAAGAGCACAGAAGGCAGCCTGGTTCCTCTTCCCAAATGTGGCCTCCGTCCCTACTCAGAAAGCAGAACTATTTACATTCCTATCAGCCTTTACAAAAGGAAGATGTGTTCTGTGTGCTATTAACATATCAAAAGGAGAGTTGATAAACAGAGACAGAAAACAAAAAAACAAAAAACAAAAAAACAACACACCCAAAGCCACAGAGAAGGCTGATTTCCCAAGCAGTGCACTGTTCTGAAGGAGAAAAATCCAAGAACGGAAGTAGTTGTTGGGGACCCCAAGCAGGCAAGGAGGAGGGAAAACTCATAGCTCATCCCTGTGGAACACTGGCTCTATGTACCACACTGTCCTGTGTACTTTCCATGTGTTAATTCATTCAAACCCCATTCTACAGGTGAGGAAACCAAGGAACATAGTGTTAAGTAACTTCACACAGCTGGTGAATGGTGCAGGTCAGATCTGCCTGGAGGCAACCAGTTTTAACCTCTACATTTTCCTTTCTCTCCTACTGCAATATGAGAGATGGCATCAGGTCCTGTTACTACAGCTTAGGAAATTAGGAGTTTCTTTTTATCTATAAACAACTTAGGTAGAGGCTCAGAAATAAGGTCTTTGTATGTCTGTGTCCCATAAATGTGCCATGACTGATCAGCAAATCAAACAAGGACCAGAAATATTCCTCAGAAATTATTTGATGGCACTTCTGATTTGCAAGAATCAGTGGCAAACATTAAATAGTGGACATTGATTTCACTCCCTGGGATCTGGGCACAATTTATTAGAATGTGTTTTTCACATTTCAAGCCCTAAAATATTTCTTTCAAAACACTGACTTCACTATGATCAAATGTGGGTATTCCATAAATAATGTGATACTGAATGATTTATTTACTTGAGAAATGATTTTTGAGACTCTACAATGAACAGGACATTTGTTTAGGTATTGAAATAGGCTAACTTCAAGGGAAGACAGATGTTCATGAAGTAAATACAGAAAAAAGTAAATGAAAAGAGGAAAATCATTTTAATTTTTTTTCATTTGTGACATTTTTCACAGTGGTTTAAAAAATACTTGTTGAAAACTTTCAATAATATTAACACTGAAATTTAGGATGTCCATTCTCCCATAATTTTTTTTTTTTTAAAGATTTTATTCATTTATTTGAGAGAGAGAATGAGATAGAGAGAGCATGAGAGTGGGGAGGGTCAGAGGGAGAAGCAGACTCCCCGCCGAGCAGGGAGCCCGATGTGGGACTCGATCCCGGGACTCCAGGATCATGACCTGAGCTGAAGGCAGTCGCTTAACCAACTGAGCCACCCAGGCACCCTCCCATAATTTTTTAAAGGAAAATCATTTCAGTCCACATAAAACAACTTTTACCATGTCACATATCTTCTGGAAAATATCACCCTTACCAGTATCTAAGCATTTCTATTTAAGTCAACTCCAAAATGATACTGAGTCTTCATATTTCTCAAATTCTTTCACGGAAGTTAACTTACACTTGATCGCTCCAATGATATTATTTTCTTCTTAAAGGCAGTGGCTACTCCTTTCATATTTGTATTTTCAGATCCAGAAAAAGCAGGCATTCAATAAAAATTTAAAAAACAAATTAGACTGGTTAATGGAAACCAACTCTGTAAGTAATGCCATACCACAAATGCTCTAAATAAACTCACAAAATTCTAAGGATGTGTAGGCTATTATGGATGATAGCACTTCCAAATTCCCCCATGGAATGGAATGGAATTAAATTTACTTTAGTGCTATCAGAAGAAACCCTTGTATATGTGCATTTGAGAGATTCCTCTAGTAAAGAATAGAGAGTAGTATATCTCCATGGCTAGTCATATCATAGCTATAGGTAAAATAATAGCTATAATTTTTACAGAAATGTTACTCAACATAATGACAATAACTTATATTTTAGAGGTAGTTCATGATGACTGTAGGTAGCAGACACATACTTATTGTATCAGTTTCCTGTCTATCTATCCCCAAACATAGTAGTTTTAAATAAATATTGTTATATGTCTTATATGTCTTTGGGTTGACTGGGGGGTCATCTTATCTAGATGGCCTTGGCTGGGAGGCTGTAAAGATCTGGGTTGGCTTGCTCATGTGCTTGTGGATCAGGTAGAAGAATGTGTTATATGCTGGACAGCTCTGCTCATTGTGTCTCTCACCTTCCTCCTGGAGCGTGGCTTAGCTTGGGCATATACTTTAAATGGCAGTGTCAGAGGCACAAGAGAGGAAGCAGAAATAAACAAGGGCTCTTGTATGTGTCTCCCCAGGTTTGGACAGGCACAGTCACCTCCAGATGATCCTCTTGGTTACATGGCAGAACCCAGAGTCAAAAAGTATGAAAAAAAATTGTATCTGTATCTATATCAATAAATATAGTATGCAGGAGAAACTACAAAGTCTCTTGACTAAGGGTGTGTAGATATTGGGACAAGTGAGAAAGTGGGCCCATTAATACCTACATTTCTCATCTGGGTGCTAATGTTCCATCAAAATGCATGCTCATATTTCTATACACCAACAATAAGACAGAAGAAAAGAGAAATTAAGGAGTCAATCCCATTTACAACTGCACCCAAAACCGTAAGATACCTAGGAATGAATCTAACCAAAGAGGTAAAGAATCTGTCAGAAAACTATAGAAATACTCATGAAAGAAATTGAGGAAGATGCAAAGAAATGGAAAAACGTTCCATGCTCATGGATTGAACAAATATTGTGAAAATGTCAATACTACCTAGAGCAATCTACACTTTAATGCAATCCCTATCAAAATACCATCCACTTTTTTCAAAGAAATGGAACAAATAATCCTAAAATTTGTATGGAACCAGAAAAGACCCCGCATAGCCAGAGGAATGTTGAAAAAGAAAAGCAAAGCTGGCGGCATCACAATTCCGGACTTCCAGCTCTTTTACAAAGCTGTCATCATCAAGACAGTATGATACTGGCACAAAAACAGACACATAGATCAATGGAACAGAATAGAGAGCCCAGAAATGGACCCTCAACTCTATGGTCAACTAATCTTCGACAAAGCAGGAAAGAATGTCCAATGGAAAAAAGACAGTCTCTTCAACAAATGGTGTTGGGAAAATTGGACAGCCACATGCAGAAGAATGAAACTGGACCATTTCCTTACAC
>NW_027764043.1:0-297 GCF_054177405.1 Leptonychotes weddellii
TGGCGGTCGCATCCCAGTTCTGCATCACTTCTGACGTCACAGTCCTCCTCGGTGCAATTGGGAAGGGCAGTGTGCTGTGGCAGCCTGGGTTCAAAGCCCGGCTCTGCCACTTTCCTGTTCCCTGGCCTTGGCCAAGGGTCTGAACTCTCCTGAGCTTCAGTTTTTCTTGTCTACAAAATGGGCGTTTTAACAGGACCTGCGCCAGAGGAGGGTTGTATGAAAGATAGAATCAGAACAGAACCTGGTGTCTAGTAAGCACTCATAAATTAACTGTTGTTACCGTGGAAGATAATTCTG
>NW_027764044.1:0-297 GCF_054177405.1 Leptonychotes weddellii
GAAATTGAGAGAAGTTAAGGGATTTGCTTAAGGATTTGCTTAAGGACAGCCACCCAGTAAAGAGATGGAATTTGAACTCACTTTCTTTCCAAGCCTAAGTCCTGGCTCTCTCCCAAGTATGCTGACTCCAATGCCCAGTAGAAATAGAACCCAAGGTAAATAAATCTTGATGGACTCTTGAGCAATGGAGAAAGTGTGCCAATAAGGAGCACCCCTGATGTGGGTAAGCCTTCCAGACCCTTCTCAATGATCAGACCTTAAGGGCACCAGATGTCCAGTAGATACAAGTGTTTCAGA
>NW_027764045.1:0-297 GCF_054177405.1 Leptonychotes weddellii
CTGGGTCTGATACTTAAAGGAAATCAGGCCTGATCATTTTAAGTTTTTCAAGTCACCTAGACTCTTGGAAATGCTGAAAACTCATGGCATAGTCTTCCTTTATTGGAAAGTCCTGGTTTTGTAAAGGTTTTCATTATCCTCAAAATACCCGCTTTCTGATACTAGACTTCTTCTGAAAAGAGTTGTGGAAGGCCCCTCCATATAGGATACTTTTAGGCATTCATTATATGACAGACAGTATAAGCCACCACAGTCTTTTCCCCATTCATGTAGTGGTGGTAGGAACTAGAAAGAAGG
>NW_027764046.1:0-297 GCF_054177405.1 Leptonychotes weddellii
CTGTGTACTTTCCATTATTCAGCCCAGCTGAGGCCCCTAATCTAAAGGGTTATTTAAAATAAGCAATCTAGAAGAGTATTGTTCAGAAAAATAAAATAACACACCACACATATAATTTACATTTTCTGAGGCATACTTAAAGAAGTTTAAAAAAATGAAATTTATTTAAATAATATAATGTTTCTCCAAATATATCCAAAATAATTCAGCATGTAATCCAAATGAATTAATGAGGTGTTTTACATTCTTTTTCTGTGTGGTCTTTGAAATACCTTATGTTTTTCACAGGTATGACAC
>NW_027764047.1:0-297 GCF_054177405.1 Leptonychotes weddellii
TAAGTTTCAAGTTTAGTCTTATTTATTTCAATTTTATGAGAAAAAAATTAAATATTCCTTAGTGTTTCCTTTCCTTCATATCTTTGGATTAGAATGGCAAGCATTTAAAGTTTGTTTTTATTTTCTTTTGTTTTCATTGTATTTTTTAAAAATTTTATTGTTATGTTAATCACCATACATTACATCATTAGTTTTTTTTTCTTTTTTTTTCTTTTTTTTCTTTATTTATTTTTTATTCTTATCTTAATCCCCATACATTACATCATTAGTTTTTGATGTAGTGTTCCATGATTCATT
>NW_027764048.1:0-297 GCF_054177405.1 Leptonychotes weddellii
TCCGCTGACTCGCTCCGAGGGCTCCCAGAACTCACGAGAGCTGTCATGCTCACAGTTACGGTTTATCACAGGGAGAGGACCCAGACTGCCATCAGCCAGGGGAAGGGGTGCCCAGAGCAGGGCCCAGGAGGGTCCCTACTGCCCTCTCCCCGTGGAGTCGCGGGCCCCGAAGTGACAGCACATACAAGTGTTGCCAGCCAGGGAAGCCCCCAGCCTCGGTGTCCAAGGTCTTTATCTGGTGCCCGTCACGCAGACCTGGTCGGCTGCCCGCATGGCTGACCTCAGTCTCCAGCCCCT
>NW_027764049.1:0-297 GCF_054177405.1 Leptonychotes weddellii
TGGGTGGCTCAGTTGGTTAAGCGACTGCCTTCGGCTCAGGTCATGATCCTGGAGTCCCGGGATCGAGTCCCGCATCGGGCTCCCTGCTCAGCGGGGACCCTGCTTCTCCCTCTGACCCTCCCCCCTCTCATGTGCTCTCTCTCTCTCTCATTCTCTCTGTCTCAAATAAATAAATAAAATCTTTAAAAAAAAAAAAAAATTTTAGTGACTTTTGATCACATTAAAATATCCAGTTGTATCTCCAAGAACAAAGTTTTGCATTACTTTATATTTAACATTAAGGATATTAAGAAAGAA
>NW_027764050.1:0-297 GCF_054177405.1 Leptonychotes weddellii
ACCCACTGGGCACCGCCATCAACCTCAGTAATAAAATTGGGGCCCATCCATGCCCATTCAAAGCTGCCACAGCATGGTCAAGGAGAGTTTCCTTTGTAGGCGCTAAGGGGGGTGGCGGGCAGGGTGAGAGGAACTGGGGATGGAAGTGCGCTGTGCCCAGAGCCTGTGGCTCCTGACTAGCTGAGCAGCAGACGGAGGTACAGGCAATAAGGAAAGCAGGGTGAACTAATGTGGGGAGAGAACTCAGTGTGGTTCCAAAAGTCTGGCTATGAAGGCAGAGAAAGTTCCAGTTGGAAG
>NW_027764051.1:0-297 GCF_054177405.1 Leptonychotes weddellii
TAAGTTTAACATGATTATTCTTGACTTTGACTTCTTGCTAGCAGGAGGAAAAGCAGGTTTTGCTCCCATGCCTAAAAGGAATCCAAAAGAAAAATGCTTTTTAATCTGCATACATGGGATAGAACACTAACTTGGGATGATGCTCAGCATCAACAGAAATTTGTGATTGTCCTCCCATCTTGTTCATTCTCCCAAAAAAATTTTGGTTTTAAGTGGGAAGAGATAGAAATGGTACCACAAGAACTATTTCTTGGATTCAAATTTGCTGTTTTCTTGAACTGCAGGAATCCCACATTA
>NW_027764052.1:0-297 GCF_054177405.1 Leptonychotes weddellii
CTTTCAGATGGCAAAAAACTGATCTCCACTTGCATATCTTTGGCCAGAACTTAGTTATGCAGCTTTACCTAGATTTAAAGAAAAACTTTATATTCTTTTTTTTTTTTTAAAGATTTTATTTATTTATTTGAGACAGAGAGAATGAGAAAGACAGAGAGCACATGAGAGGGGGGAGGGTCAGAGGGAGAAGCAGGCTCCCCGCCGAGCAGGGAGACCGATGCGGGACTGGATCCAGGGACTCCAGGATCATGACCTGAGCCGAAGGCAGCTGCTTAACCAACTGAGCCACCCAGGCAC
>NW_027764053.1:0-4007 GCF_054177405.1 Leptonychotes weddellii
GAAACATACGAGAAATATATTAGGAAAAACATCTGTGACAGAAAATGGGGTGGGAGTCAGGGGAGGACCTCACTGCAGGTGGAACCTCAGGTGGAGGAGAGAGGGAAGAAAGGGAGGAAGTGTGGGTGGGAGGGTCTCAGGCTGCAGTGCAGCTCAAGGAAAGCTTGGCACTGCCCTCAGGGAGTCCTCTAGCCAGACGCCTGATGGAGGACTCCCATGTCTTCCAGAAGAGCACCTGCTCTGTTATCTCTGTCACAAAAAGAGAAGGGATAAGAAGGTGACTATGCTTTTTGCTAGCAAACCCAAAAAACACCATCTTGCTGAAAACAGTGACCCATGGAGGAATATACAATACACCCCAGTTCACCTTCTCTGTGGTGATATCACACTGTTGTCTCAAGTTTGTGTAATTTTCTTGATGAAAATGTTTAATGTGCCAATGTCACTTTCCCACTTTTGATAATGTCCTATAGTTATATAAGAAGTTATTACTGGGGACGCTGAGCAAAGGCACGCCTACCGTTTTTGCAACTTCTTAGTCTATAATTATGTTGAAATTAAAAGTCTAAAAAAGTGTTTAATACAGAATCCCAAACATGAGTAAGCCTACTGGTTTTAGGAGCCCACATAATAAATAAATAGGGAAAGCCTTAATTATGGAGGAGGATCTTGAAATAATAAATGATTTTTGAAAGAAATGATAAGAAAATGAACGTGATACCACAGGTGCAACGGGCCTAAAGGCATATGCATTTTACCTTCAGAGACAAGGTTGCAAACCCAGCAAAAAGGAGAGCGTAACACATCAGTTTTCTCTGCATTCAGTGCCATTGAACAGCACTTGCTACAGACTAAAACTATGGACGATAGTGCCAAGTGCCGCAGGCTAGCATTTCCTGGAATCTGGTCTTATTTGGAACCATACAAGCTGCTGCTTTATAGAAACGGGGAAACTGAAAACAACAACAAAAGCAGGCTTCTCTCTTAATCCAGACCGGAAGAAAGAAAATCAGGACAATGAGTCACAACATTCGTCTGCAAGTACGATGACCCCATTCACTACGCTTCTTCTCACCTGTCGGGATGCACAACAGCACACAACCAGATCCGTTTTCACGAAGCAAACTTCACATCTTTAACCCAGGCAAAGGCCGCTGTTTACTCTTACTAGGAATTTAAGATGTTTAAAACGGTGATAATATTTGAGGGGGGGCAGTTTTATTTTAATTACTTTTTTAGCATATTACTTTTGAGACTTTATGGTTTTTAATGTTATGTTTGTAATACCTTTATCTTCATAGGCCTGTTATATATCTGGTACAAGATCCCATATTGTGGTGATTTTTAGTAATACTTACCCAAGTTACTATCTTATTATAAATTAGCATTTCCTTGCTCACTAAAATCATTCTTCTTTTGTTTTCTGGACATTTGTGTATCTCTTTTTATATCCTTTTTTTTGTGACACAAGTCATAACCTTTTACCCATTTTCTATTGGCTTGTCTTTTTCCAATGTGTATGAGGTTTTAAGAAATATATGCCGGATATTAATCTTTATCAATTACATATGATCCCAGTATTTTCCCAGTTATGTAACATATTTTTTTCTTTCCATTCTGTTTTTATCAAGACAATATATGCACATAGTTAACAAAATAATAAATTCACATCCACAGTGGATTTCCCTGGAAGCTAATGAAGCTTAAACTTCAGGGCCTTCACTTACATGGGTTTTTTCTAGAACCCTGCGAGAGGCGCTAGCAAAGTATGCACACAGTCATGGGTTTTCACAAAATTTATGAAAGGGGGATATATTAATAACAATCTGTTGAGGCTGCTGCCTCTTTCCACTCCTACTTGCCTTCATGTTGGGGGCGGGTGCTGGAATTATAGGGATCTGAGGGGGTGTTGACTTGGAGACATATTTTGTTTGGGTGTAGTGGGATTCATTTGTGTGGTTCACAGTCACTTCCACTTTGAGCGAGGTTCCTGTTGGCCACCACGGTGGAGGAGTGGCTTTCAGGAATACTTTGCTTATTCTGTCAACTTACCTAGTATCATGACACAAGGTCCTGGGGCCAGACGTCACACGGCAACATGAATGTATTCCATTCTCCCAGCACTAGAAGTGTGTAAGAGAGGAGAAACAAAATTTGAAATTTACAAAGCCAGAAACCAGTCTATGGAACATCCTTCCAATGATCAGATATGTGAATTATAAACAGAGGATTAGGTTCTCATCCTATGCCTAGAAGTTCTTACTTCTCATAATAAATCACTACCTCCATACATAATATATCACTGCAAGAACATGGATGACAAATGGGTTTAGGAGTATCTTCAAATTAAAGAGTATTTTTTAAAATGTTTTTTAAATAAAGAGTATTTAAGATTAGTCATTGCACACAAATATTTTAAATGCCTTGAAATTTTACTGCTCATACTTTAAGAAAAGTAAATAGAGCTTTTCCCAAATTTGTCATACATTCGAATAATTTAAATGACATTATCAGTATTAAGTTGTGAAGCTTAAAGAAACTTTTCTAAACTGTCAATAATGAAGGACAATTTCAATCACCCATATGAAAGGACTGATACATTATTCTTAAATTTGTCACTTTTGTGGCATTTTTCATTGTAAATATTCACTTTTACAACAAATTTTTATTTATAAATTTTATTCTTTTGCTTCAAGGGCATAACTGCCTCAACCCCCAACAATTATATGAGCTCCCAGTGACACACAACCTAGATCTACCCTTGGTAATATTTTTAAAAGCTTATAACAGAAGCAAGAAGTCCCTTCTATTGTATTTCCTTTCCTCCTAATCCCCAGAGTCCTCCATATTTTGCCCCCCCTTTTTTTTAGCTGTGATTCTATTAGGGATTATGATATTCCTTAAATAATATACTAACATTGCTACTTCTTGATTTACTTAATTTTAGATATTATCCAATGGCTTCTTCCTGACAGATAAAAATGTGCTCCTCTTTATATTACATTTACTCCTCCCTCTTTCACCTTCCCAATATACTTTTTATAACTATCTTTAGTGTAATAATCAGTATTTATGTCAGAATTCTACATTCTCATACATTGTAGAGCCAAGCTTTAGTTCAAGTCTCCAATCACCTCTTCCCTTGTCTAACCTGCTATCCTGTGTTTTCCCCAAGTGCTCCATCTGATCTTGTATTTCTAAATTTCCCCCTTTTCCCTGGGGACCTGCTGCTTACAGCTCCCTGGTCCGCTCCAGTCCAACGTTTGCTTGCTTGGCCAGCTCTGTAGTTAACTGTGGAGCACGGCCCGCTGCACGTTCCTTCCTCCACCCTCCCTAATTTTACTCCGTGGTCTTGCCGAACTCCATCCTGTCCTACCTTTCCTCCTACAAAACAATGGCTTATTTTATGCTTACCCTGAATTACTAGTTCCGCTGGTGTTTAGTTGTTGTTAAAAATCATTTTCTGGCTGTATTTTGGTAATATTTCTCCATTTATTTCTAGATCCAGACTACCTGAGAAGCCTGATGGTATTGAGACTTGTGGTCTGTTCTTTCTGTAAACTTTTGGGATCTTCTTTTTATACCCGGTGTTCTTGAAATTCCGTGGTAATTTGGAATTGCATGAAGATGAGGATGCGTTATGCCTGTGACATTAGCTACTCGGTGTTCTTTCAGTATGGATATTCATGCCCTTCATTTCTGGATCTGGATCTCTTCCTCTCCCCTCCCTCCTCCTCTCCCTCTGCCTTGTCCTCCTCCTCCTCCACTACTACCACCTCCTCCTCCTCTTTTCTCTCTCTTCCTCCCTCCCTCCCTCCCTCTCCCCTCCCTCCTTGTTCCTCTCCTTCTCTCCCTCTCTCTCTCTCTCCTTCTCTCCCTCTTCCCGCCCCCTTTCCTTTCCCCCTCCCTCCTCTCCTTCTCTCTCCCTCTTTTCTCCCTCTCTCTCTATTTTATTCTCCACTCTATTTTCTCTGTTCTCTCATTCTGAAACTCAGCTTCATCAAATA
>NW_027764054.1:0-297 GCF_054177405.1 Leptonychotes weddellii
AGAGAAAGATTGAGATTGAGAGAAAACTATCTCCTTCAGGCATAGCACATTCTGTCCCTTCAGTTTAATTGGACTAAATTATATGACAATTACTCCCAGACCAGTAACTGTTGTTGGGAGACATGGTGGGCATGAACTCATTTACATTAAATAGAATGTTACTTGGAGTAAGTGATGGTCTGCTTATCTGAAAAATTTGTAGGCCTATAAGGAAGAGGAATTGTTTGTTCAGCAACACACATTATTTACCACAAGTACTTAACAAAATACCTCAAAAGATGATGGGTACTCATTATT
>NW_027764055.1:0-297 GCF_054177405.1 Leptonychotes weddellii
TGGGGTGGTTCTTTCCCCGATGCCTTTGATGGTGAGAGAGAAAGCAAGAACCTCAGCCTCCCATTTCCTGCTGAGCTCTGCAGTGTTTTCGCTCCCCTCCCCCGAGCCCTACCCTGTACTCCTGTATGGTGCACTTGACTTTGATTGCAAGCCATTCACTCACCAAACACTGAATGAGCACCTATTACATGCCGGTCACTGTCCTGGGCGTTGGAAGAAAACAGTACATCTGAGTCATTTTTAGGAGTGTTTTCACTCCCTGGGACAACCCTGTAAGGAGGCAGGAGGGAGAGGAAG
>NW_027764056.1:0-297 GCF_054177405.1 Leptonychotes weddellii
CCTATATTCAATTAAGGAACACAAATTTCTGAATTCTTTGTGGACCCAGCTATCCCATTTTCTCCTGAGGCTACTGAGAGAGACCTAACTTCAGGGAGTAACAGACACATCAGGTTGGAAAGAATTACATTCTCTTTCATTGGGCTTTAGCTCCAAACACCCATGCAGAACAGCAGGAGCTGGGTGGAACTCCTTGGAGGGTAGGCTTCCCCAAGGCTGGTTACTATGACTGGCCTGGAACAAGGCACACTGTGCAGTCTGACTTGCCCCACTGTACACACGTAAGTCTGCGAATTT
>NW_027764057.1:0-297 GCF_054177405.1 Leptonychotes weddellii
TTTCTGTTTTAAGAAATGCCTCCTGTTGGGCGCCTGGGTGGCTCAGTTGGTTAAGCGACTGCCTTCGGCTCAGGTCATGATCCTGGAGTCCCTCGGCAGGAGTCTGCTTCTCCCTCTGACCCTCCTCCCTCTCATGCTCTCTGTCTCTCATTCTCTCTGTCTCAAATAAATAAATAAAATCTTTAAAAAAAAAAAAAAAAGAAAAGAAATGCCTCCTGCTATCAGGACACAGAGCCACCTCAGCTATAAATGAATGGACACTACTCTGAAGGGGCCTGTGGCTCACTGGAGCCTGGG
>NW_027764058.1:0-297 GCF_054177405.1 Leptonychotes weddellii
GTGGAGCAGGGGTTCCACTGACTTCACAAGTAGAGACGGTTTCCAGGTGGCAGAGGCTGTGAAACAGGGGTGGACGGCAGGGGGCTGAGAAACCCTAGCCCAGGGAGTGGGAATCTGGAAACTCCAGAATCAGAAACCAGGGCTGGCCCTTCAGGGTGCACGGGACTTGCTCCCCCTTCCTCTCAGTTCCTTGACACCCCGGCCTCCCCAGCATAAGGGGGTCTTGCTCTGGAGGAGGGGAAGCCCTTTAACCACCTCCCCTCTCTCTGCTTTTCCCTTCTTTCTGGAATGTTTGAA
>NW_027764059.1:0-297 GCF_054177405.1 Leptonychotes weddellii
GGCACCTGGGTGGCTCAGTTGGTTAAGCGACTGCCTTCGGCTCAGGTCATGATCCTGGAGTCCCGGGATCGAGTCCCGCATCGGGCTCCCTGCTCGGCGGGGAGCCTGCTTCTCCCTCTGACCCTCCCCCCTCTCATGTGCTCTCTCTCTCTCATTCTCTCTCTCAAATAAATAAATAAAATCTTTAAAAAAAAAAAAATTGCTTTGTCTGACATACATAGAAAGGATGAGAAGAGACCAATACACCAGACATTGTTAATTACCTTCCCTAGAGCAACTTCTCTACTACTTCCTTAT
>NW_027764060.1:0-297 GCF_054177405.1 Leptonychotes weddellii
TGGGGTGGTTCTTTCCCCGATGCCTTTGATGGTGAGAGAGAAAGCAAGAACCTCAGCCTCCCATTTCCTGCTGAGCTCTGCAGTGTTTTCGCTCCCCGCCCCCGAGCCCTACCCTGTACTCCTGTATGGTGCACTTGACTTTGATTGCAAGCCATTCACTCACCAAACACTGAATGAGCACCTATTACATGCCGGTCACTGTCCTGGGCGTTGGAAGAAAACAGTACATCTGAGTCATTTTTAGGAGTGTTTTCACTCCCTGGGACAACCCTGTAAGGAGGCAGGAGGGAGAGGAAG
>NW_027764061.1:0-297 GCF_054177405.1 Leptonychotes weddellii
ATGAAAGAAAAAAGGATGGATAACATTATCCTTGAAAAGGATGAATAAAATGATTACTTGAAAGAAAATCTGGAACAATTTTGCAAATGAAATGCATGAAGCACGGAGTAGAGTTTAAAGATTTCTTGACTAGAAAACTAGTCACTGGACTTTGGTTACATGATCCATTTAGAAGGTAACTTTGAATTAGGAGAGGAAAGATGAGATGAAATTGACTTGGAGTTTCTTGATTTTGAAATGACTGAGAAATCGAAGTTGAAATGTGTGAATGACTTTTGAAACTGTGAGATGAAGTGA
>NW_027764062.1:0-297 GCF_054177405.1 Leptonychotes weddellii
TTCTCAAAGTGTGGTTTGGAACCCCTGGGGGTCCCCAAGGTCCTTTCCAAGGGTCCACAAGGTTAAAACTTAGTATGCATTAACATTAAGATATTATTTGCTTTTCAATTTATTGTCTCACGAGTGTACCGTGGACTCTCTAGAGGCTACACGATAGGTGATAAGCCAACCGACTGAATGCAGCAGATCCGAGAATCTACCTGTCTTCTGTAAAACCAAACATTAAGGAGGTCTGCAAAAGGACTGTTGAGTCTCAGATCTGTACCTCTGAGACAAATAATGCAAGATATGTTAAGA
>NW_027764063.1:0-297 GCF_054177405.1 Leptonychotes weddellii
ATGGTCCATGTCCACAGTCTGATTTGGGTGTAGTCTTCTTTGTAACAGATTTTCCCAGCTCCTTATCACAGCTCCTGCTTTTGTTATGGCAACAGCTGTGAATGTCTCCAGTGGGGTGGGTCATGCCCCTAGATTACTTATCACTGCTCCATTTCTCAGTGTTGTTTCAGTTGGCTGGAGAGTGCTGTCATCACAGGGAGAAGAGGATGGGAATGCTACTGAGTATCAGCTAACCTTGTTCTCCCCTCACTAAGACTCCATGAACAAACATTAGCCTGCTTTAAGCTGAGGTCTAAG
>NW_027764064.1:0-4007 GCF_054177405.1 Leptonychotes weddellii
AAAAAAAAAAGAAGAAGAAGAAGGTAGCGGGAGGGGAAGAATGAAGCGGGGGAAATCGGAGGGGTGGACGAACCATGAGAGACGATGGACTCTGAAAAACAAACTGAGGGTTCTAGAGGGGAGGGGGGTGGGAGGATGGGTTGGCCTGGTGGTGGGTGTTGAGGAGGTCACTTGATTTAATTTTTAAAATAACTACTGAGATATGGTTGACAAACAATAAACTGTACACATATCAAACAATCTGCTAATCTGACATGTGTATATAACCATAAAACCATCACCACTATTAAGATAATGAACATATCCATCTCCACAAAAAGTGCTGCTTTAAAATGTCTCTCCTGGGCACCTGGGTGGCTCAGTTGGTTAAGCGTCTGCCTTCGGCTTGGGTCATGATCCCAGGGTCCTGGGATCGAGTCCCACATCAGGCTCCTTGCTCATCAGGGAGCCTCCTTTCCCTCTACCTGCTGCTGCCCATGCTTGTGCTCTCTCTCGCTTGCTCTCTGACAAATAAAATCCTTAAAAAATAATAATAATAAAAATAAAATGTCTTCCCCTTCTGCCTGTTCTACCCACCTTTACACATCTCCAGATAATCACTGATCTGCTTTTTTTCACTAAAGACTAGTTCTGCCTCTTCTATAATTTTATACAAATTTTATCATATGCTATTACTATTTTATTTCTGGCTTCTTTCACTTAACAGAATTATTTTGAGATTCATCCATGTTGTAGCATGTATCAAGAATTCATTCCCTTTTTTTGCTGAATAGCATTGCATTGTATGGGTATACCACAGTTGGGTTTGTGTATTCACCTACTGATAAGACATTTAGGTTGTTCTCAGATTTTGTCTAACAAATAAGGTTACAATGAATATTCATATGTAAGTCTTATTATAAAATTATGCTCTTGGCCAAATACCTAGAAGTAAAATGGCTAGATATAGGTGTATATTTAACTTTTTCAAAAGCTGTCAAACTATTTTCCAAAATAGTTGTGCCACCTCACATTCCCTCCAGCAGTGCATGAGTTCTAGCTGCACATCTTCACCAACACTTGGTATGATCAGCCTTTTCCAATTTTAATTGTTCTACAGTGCTGTGTGGGGACAGATGGTAGCTACGTTTGTGATAAGCATAGCATAACATATAGAAAATAATAATTTAAATCATTCTACTAAATATGTAGTTTTTAATTTGCATTTCCCTAATAAGTAATAATGTTGGACATCTTTTCATGTGCTTATTTGCTATCCTTATATCTTCTTTGGCAAAGAGTCTATTCAAATACTCTACCCATTAATTGGGTTGTTTCTTATTACTGAGTTTTGAGAAATCTTTTTTTTTTTTTTTTTAAAGATTTTATTTATTTATTTGAGAGAGAGAATGAGATAGAGAGAGCATGAGACGGGGGAGGGTCAGAGGGAGAAGCAGGCTTCCCGCTGAGCAGGGAGCCCGATGCGGGACTCGATCCATGGACTCCAGGATCATGACCTGAGCCGAAGGCAGTTGCTTAACCAACTGAGCCACCCAGGCGCCCTGAGTTTTGAGAAATCTTTATATATTCTGGATCAAAGTCCTTGATCAGATATATGACTTACAACTATTTCTCCCAGGTCTGTAGTTTGTCTTTTCATTCCCCCTTAACAGGGTCTTACAAAGAAGAGAAGTCTTTTTAATTTTTATAGCCCAATTTATCAATTAGTTATTTTACGGTGCCATATCTGAGAAATTTTCGTCGAACCGAAGGTTTCAAAGCATTTCTCCTATGTTCTCCTCTTTTTGAAGTTTTATAGCTTAAGGTTTTACATTTAGGTGTATGACTCATTTTGCAGTTAGTTTTTGTATATGGTGCCCAGGATAGACCAATGCTCACTTTACCTAATTGTTTCAACAGCATTTGTTTAAAAGTCCATCTTTTCTCTAGGAGGTTATCTCTGCACCTCTGTTAAAAATCAGCTATTCATATATATATGGGCCTACTTCTGTGCTCTCTATTCTGTTTCACTGATCTATTTTTCTGTCGTTTTATACCAAAATTACACTGCCTCAATAAATGGAACATTTATATGAAGTCTTGAAACAAGGTAATACTAGTTCTCCAACTTTGTTCTTTTTCAAAGGGGTTTCGAGTATTCTAGGTCATTTGCATTTTCACGTAAATTTTAGAGTCAGTTTGTCAAAATCTACAAAAAAGCGTCTAATGGGATTTTTAATTGTGTCTGAATCTACTGAAATTTGAGTAAAGTTGACATCTAACATTGAGTCTTCTTACCCATGAACACAGTATCTCTACTTACTTACATATTCAATTTTCTTTCAGCAATGTTTTTTTATTTTTCAGGGTACAATCCTGTTACAACTTTTGTCAGATTTATCTATAAATATATTTTTAGATACTAAGAGATATATTATTTTTAATTTTAAATTTTTAGTAGTATATAGGAATATAATTGATTTTTCCATATTTATCTTATATCCTGTCCCCTTTGCTAAATTCACTTTTTATTTCCACTAACTTTTTTGTAAATCTCTTCGGATTTTTTAAATGGACACTCTTAGGAACTGCAAATAAAGTTTCACTGCTTCCTCTCCAATTTGGATGCCTCCATAATACTGGTGAACCGTATCTTATCAGCTGAGGGCCTACAGAACAAAAACAGGTTTCCCTGAGAAGGCAGAATTCTGCCTCAATACTGTAGCATAGATTTCCTGAGTTTCCAGCCTGCCAGCCTATCCTATGAATTTTAGAACCAAGACTGCAACTTCAACTCTGGCCTCAGTTTCCAAACTGCCATTCTGCCCTACAGATTTCAGACTTGTGGGGCCCCACAATCATGTGAACCAATTTCTTAAAAATAACCTCTTCATTCCCTCCTTCCCCTATCTCTCCAGGTCACCTGCTGTCTGTCTGTATGTGTTTCTGTGTCTGTATGTGTATCTATTCTATTCCTTCTGAAGAATCCTAACCACATTGTTAAACAGTCCACAAATCTCAGAATAGTTTCCACAGCAAATAATTATCAGACTAAAAATGTCAGTAGTGCTGTACTGACACCGAGAAACCCTGTGCTAGGTCAAAAGGGAAAAAAAATAACATATATATACATGCATAATAATAAATCGAAAAAGGAAATAGACTTATTCAAATAGTTGAATACTTTTTTTTTTAAAGATTTTATTCATGAGAGAGAGAGCACGAGCAGAGGGAGGGGAAGAGGGAGAGGGAAACGTAGGCTCCCCACCAAGTAGGGAGCTCGATGCGGGACTTGATCCTAGGACCCTGGGATCACAACCTGAGTTGAAGGCAGATGCTTAACTGACTGAGCCACCCAGGCGCCCCAATAGTTGAATATTTTTCATCTTTAATAGATACTACTTTTTCCTTTTACTATTTTGATGTCATTAATTTTATTATGAGTATTAATTACATAAATAAATGAAAGTTCCCCTAAAAGAAAGAGAAAATTGTGATAAAGAACTTTAAATTTCCCACAAACTATGCAAACTGTTTTCCGATTTGCACTTTACAATTATGTACTGATACAAGGAAAGCTACTTACTTCTCAAAGCCTCCACATTTTCACCTTTCTTTCTGTATGTCTTCTGAATACCACTGATTCTGAAAAACACCATTTTCTACTTAAGTTTTTTTTTTTTTTTTAATTTTAATTAAAATTCTTTATTACAGATTTGTGGTCACTTTCTAAATGACTTAAATTTTAAAAGAGTGTTAGGTGTATACGGTGGACACTAATTGAGGGCCTGAGATCACTGGTTACCAACACTTGGCTGTCTTGTCTCCAACAGAACTAACTTGCGGTTAAGAGAGGAGTTGAAGACAGAGAAGAAGTCTGGATTTTGGGACAATTTGGTTTTAAAACAGAATATTCAGTCTAAGAAACCAGATGAGATTGAAGGTTGGGAGCCCCCAGCGCTTGCTCCTGAAGATGTGACAGCCGACGCGGGTGACGCGGCGAGTGGCCGTCCCCCTCGGCCAGGCTG
>NW_027764065.1:0-297 GCF_054177405.1 Leptonychotes weddellii
ACTCTTGGTTTTGGCTCGGGTCTGATGGTCCTGAGATCCAGCCCCTGGTAAGGCTGCGTGCTCAGCAGGCAGTCTGCTTGAGTTTCTCTCTCCTTCCCCCTCTGCCCTCCCCTCTGCTCTCTCTCTCTAATAAATAAATAAATCTTTAAAATAAAAAATAAAAAGACACAGGAAGCTCTTAATACATCCTTATGGGAGGTTATCCATGGTACATGGTTAAGTGTAAAAAAGCAAGGTGTGGGAAAGCATATGGTCAAAATTTGTGTAAAAGGGAAAATATATATATTAGACATTATT
>NW_027764066.1:0-297 GCF_054177405.1 Leptonychotes weddellii
AATCTTATATAATCAGTGACTCCTCACAACCCCAGTACAGCCCTTTCTGCCCACAGGTCCCCCTCCTATAATAAAAACACCCTTTTTTGCACCAAAACCATCTCAAGTATTCTTTCTTGGCCATTGGTTCCTGAACCCCACTTCAAGCCACATCAGGAGTATTGGTTCAGAGTGAATTGAAAGTTGTAAAAAAGTGGTCTTCAGTACAGATGGCTTGAGAAACCTTGTTTAAGGTCCCCAGAAATGCAAATTACACCCCTGAATCAAGCAGGTATCTACAAACAGCATCTTAATTTT
>NW_027764067.1:0-297 GCF_054177405.1 Leptonychotes weddellii
TATCTGTAATAAATCCCACTTGGTTGTGGTATATAATTCTTTGTATACATTGCCAAGTTTGTTTGCTAATACTCTTTTTTTTTTTAAGATTGTTTATTTGAGAGAGACAGAGCACGTGCACGAATTGGGGGTGAGGGTGGGGGCGCAGAGGGAGAGGGAGAGAAGCAAACTCCCTGCTCGGCAGGGAGCCCGACACAGGGATTGATCTCACAACCCTGAGATCATGACCTGAGCCAAAACCCAAGAGTCGGACTCTTAACCAACTGAGCCACCCAGGTGCCCCAGTTTGTTTTTTTT
>NW_027764068.1:0-297 GCF_054177405.1 Leptonychotes weddellii
AATCTTATATAATCAGTGACTCCTCACAACCCCAGTACAGCCCTTTCTGCCCACAGGTCCCCCTCCTATAATAAAAACACCCTTTTTTGCACCAAAAACATCTCAAGTATTCTTTCTTGGCCATTGGTTCCTGAACCCCACTTCAAGCCACATCAGGAGTATTGGTTCAGAGTGAATTGAAAGTTGTAAAAAAGTGGTCTTCAGTACAGATGGCTTGAGAAACCTTGTTTAAGGTCCCCAGAAATGCAAATTACACCCCTGAATCAAGCAGGTATCTACAAACAGCATCTTAATTTT
>NW_027764069.1:0-297 GCF_054177405.1 Leptonychotes weddellii
GAGGTGAGTGGAAGAGAAGGAAATTGAGATGTAGATGTAGATATAGACACATCCTTCAAACACGCTGTGAAGGGAGTAATAAAACAGTAGCTAGAGGAATATGGGTTATGAGAACTAGAAAGTATTTATTTTAGATGGGAGATATTTGAACAGGTTAAAAGCTGATGGGAATCACAGACCTGTACCTCTGAAACAAATAATACATTATATGTTTAAAAAAAAAAGGTAGTAGAAGGGAAAAATGAAGGGGGGGGAATCGGAGGGGGAGATGAACCATGACAGACTATGGACTCTGAG
>NW_027764070.1:0-297 GCF_054177405.1 Leptonychotes weddellii
CTGCTAATTGTAGTTAACATGTTGTTTGTTAGAACCCTAGAGCTTTTTAATCTTTTTTTAAAGATTTATTTATTTATTTGAGAGAGAGTGCATGAGCGAGCAGTGGGGAGGAGCAGAGGCAGAGGGAGAGGAGAATCTTAAGAAGACTCTGCACTTATGCACCCCAATGTTCATAGCAACAATGTCCGCAATAGCTAAAGTGTGGAAGGAACCGAGATGCCCTTCAACGGATGAGTGAATAAAGATGTGGTCCATATATACAATGGAATATTACTCAACCATCAGAAAGGATGAATA
>NW_027764071.1:0-297 GCF_054177405.1 Leptonychotes weddellii
GCGCCTGGGTGGCTCAGTTGGTTAAGCGACTGCCTTCGGCTCAGGTCATGATCCTGGAGTCCCGGGATTGAGTCCCGCATCGGGCTCCCTGCTCGGCGGGGAGTCTGCTTCTCCCTCTGACCCTCCTCCCTCTCATGCTCTGTTTCTCATTCTCTCTGTCTCAAATAAATAAATAAAATCTTTAAAAAAAAAAAAAAGAAATTTATCTACCATTTTTTGTAGTAGGGTGTGTTGCTTAGAAGTTCTTTTAATCATGTTTTATTAAAAAATGTTTTTTAAAGGATATTTTCATTACAT
>NW_027764072.1:0-297 GCF_054177405.1 Leptonychotes weddellii
TGCTGATCACCTTTTTTTTTTAAACAAGTGACGGAAACCTAATTTTATTAAATATTAAAGTAAAAAATGACTCACTGCTAAGTGTTCACGGTAACAGTCTTTCCCACCCCACTTACAGGGCATTTGTAGTTTCAAGTTATGTCGAGAACAGAATTAAGACTACGGTTCAGGGTACTGTGTAATTATTTAAAAACTCTTGCCTGTTCCTGACAGTGTTCCTGACAATGCTTAATTGTTCATTTACAATTTCCCTTTCAAAACAAACAAACAAAAAACCCCAGAAACACCTGCTGGAAC
>NW_027764073.1:0-297 GCF_054177405.1 Leptonychotes weddellii
TGCGCTCTGACGGTTCTCTGGTGAGCAAGTGCGGTGTGCCAGGCACCCCCAGGCATGTGAGTCCATAAGGCACTGCACGCGCTCTTGCAGAAGGAGGGGTGGACAGCAAACCAACGGGGGACATTTAGACCTTCAGGTGGTGACCACCAACATGTGAGAAACCAGGCCGGGGGCAACAGAGCGGCCAGTGAGCGGGGGGAGGGGATGCCTGCTGGACACAGCCTGAGGCCCCTGGGAGGACTCCAGCTTTTGTCCTCAGTGGAGGGAGGAGCAGTAGAAACCTGATCAGAGCAGGGG
>NW_027764074.1:0-297 GCF_054177405.1 Leptonychotes weddellii
CCTACCCACAATCCCTCCTCTCAGGGATAACGGCTCCTGGCACTTTGGGAATCTAGGCTCAGGCCGAAGTTGACAGTGAACCTCTGCCTGGGTCTGGAACGTGCACTGTCGCCCACTCACCCTTCCCCTGTCCCTGCCATGCCGTGCCAGGGCTGGACCAGGCATGCTGAAGCCGGGGGCAACCTCTCCAAGGGCCGAGATCCCCTCTCTGGCTGCTTGGACTGGTCTGGAGTCTCGGACCGTGTCCACTGACCAGAGGCCACCCTGCCAGGGCGCACAGAGGTGGATCCCTCCAGG
>NW_027764075.1:0-4006 GCF_054177405.1 Leptonychotes weddellii
GATGGACTCTGAAAAACAAACTGAGGGTTCTAGAGGGGAGGGGGGTTGGAGGATGGGTTGGCCTGGTGGTGGGTATTGAGGAGGGCACGTTCTGCATGGAGCACTGGGTGTTATGCACGAACAATGAATCATGGAACACTTCAAAAAAAAAAACAAAACAATTAATTAATTAAATATTTTCCAAAAACGTGACACAGCATTACTGAATCAAGTCATTCCCCGCAGCCCCCTACCATACAATAATGTGGAAAGAGTCTAGAGAAAGCTTTCCGCTCTCCTGTCCCACTGGTTTGTTGTTACTAGTCCTAAGCCAAGAATGCACGTATTTTTTTTTCCCCTGAATTTTTTTTTTTTTTCAAGTAATCGCTACACCCCATGTGGGGCTCAAACTCACAGCCCTGAGGTCAAGAGTCCATGCTCTACCGACTGAGCCAGCCAGGCGCACCTTTTCCCCTGAGTATTTGCACACGCTCATCTTCCTTATTTTTATTACCCACCCCCGTTTCCTTGCTTGCACCTCCTACAAAGTGCAGTCCAGCTTCGTAGGAAACAGGTGTACCCTGACCCCCTTTGTGGAGTGTCTATAAATGGTTTGGGAAAAAAATGCATCCAGGGACCCGCGAGCATGTGTGGTCTCCTCCTCCTCCCACTTGCTCTCCGCTAGCGAATGAAAGGAACCTCCTCCACCTGCCAGAGACTCAAACTCTCTGACCGCACCTGCTGGGTTGGGCCTACTCTCCAGTTACCTCAGTCACGTGTGTAGGCAGGGAGGAAAGAACACCAGATTCCAAAAGATCAAATTTCCTGAAGAGACATATTTGCGGGGAGGGGCAAGAAAATGACAGAATGCTTTAATTCGGGTGCCGCATTTTGTTTTCAGGAAGGTTGTATTTTACAGTGAGAATATAAACAAGCTGAATTCAGCCAAATGTTAGATGGTCGTGAGTAAATTTATATTTTTTCCCTTCTACTGTTATGATTTCTGTCAATTTGAAGGGAAAATGTATGTCTAAAAGGAGATTTTTTCCTTAAGGGTAATCAGGATTAAGCAAATAATTGTTTTATTCACTCACCACATATTTAACGAGCATTTATTGTACATCATGCTCTGTGCTAGGCCTACAAATATAAAATGAAGAGGTACAGTCCCTGTTCCCAAGAAGCAATGTCAGCTACTGATTAAACATTTTAACATGCATTTTTCTGTTAAAAAAAATTCAGTTACAGATTGAGAGAAGATATTTGCAAAAGACATATCTGATAAAGAACTGCTATCCAAAATACACAAAGAACTCCTAAAAGTCAATTTAAAAAAACCCCGAACAACCCAATTTTAAAAATGGGCAAGAAGGGCGCCTGGGTGGCTCAGTTGGTTAAGCGACTGCCTTCGGCTCAGGTCATGATCCTGGAGTCCCGGGATCGAGTCCCGCATCGGGCTCCCTGCTCAGCAGGGAGTCTGCTTCTCCCTCTGACTCTCCTCCCTCTCATGCTCTCTGTCTCTCATTCTCTGACTCTCCTCCCTCTCATGCTCGCTGTCTCTCATTCTCTCTCTCTCAAATAAATAAATAAAATCTTTAAAAAAAAATTAAAAATAAAAATAAAAATGGGCAAGAAACCTGAACAGACACCTCGCCAAAGAAGATATACAGATGGCAAATCAGCATTTGGAAAGATGCTCCACATCAGTGGAATTAGGGAATTATAAATTAAAACAATGAAATGCCACTACATACTTACAAGAATGGCCCAAAACTAGAGCACTGACAACATCAAATGCTGGTGAGGATGTGGAGCAACCAGGAACTGTCATTCATGGCTGGCGGGAATGTGGAATGGTACAGCCACTTTGGAAGACAGTTTGGAGGTTTCTTACTTAACATAAGTCTTACCGCATGACCCAGCAATTGTATTCCTTGGCATTTACAAAAAAGAGTTGAAAACTTCTGTCCACACAAAAACCTGCACACAGATGTTTATAGCTGCTTTCTTCAGCATTTCCAAAACTTGGAAGCAACAAAGATGCCCTTCAGTGGGTCAGTGAATAAATACACTATGGTACGCTCAGACAATAGAATATTATTTGGCACCAAAAAGAACGAGCTGCTTCATTCCTACATTTGTATAATGTGGACAGTTGTGCCTGTGCTGTCAGACTGTGGAGGATTAAATGAGCAAATATCTCTAAAATGCTTAGGACACTGCTTGGCACATAATGACAAGTAAGTATTTATTGCTGCTATTATTGCTACTATTATTTTTGTTGTTGTTGCTGTTACTGGATTAGAAGAGTGAGAGATAAGGTAAGGAGGTGAGAGGCAAAACCATCCATACCCAGTTTACTATCTTCACCAACATAGCATTACCATTCTAGAAAATTCTTGCCCTGCGAGGTAAAAGTTGCAAATAACTTCATTTTTCACTCCAGGAACATCCGACAAGACCCATCAATTCTGCAAAAATAAAAAGCATCACATGACAGTTTGTGCCCTAAGACCATTTGAACTTTTTGCTTCACCTTTGCTGTTTCTTCCAATCCTAGACTATTTTATTAGTATCATTACACGAGAGCCCACGTTGTCAGACCCAACTTAAGCAGAATTTAAAACCTCATAAATAGCCCCGCTTGGCTCTCCTTCCTCTGAGATGCTACCAGGAACCTGGAGATGGAAGCTCTCCATTACTGTAGTGAGCCATCGACTCTGCTCTGTCTTATGACCAGATTGTTTTGGTGACATTTTCTGGAAGCCAGCATTTCAGAACAGGCAGCTTGGGAAGTGGCAATGCTCCAGGTGAGAGATGATAAGGAACTGAACAGGGCTTGAGGAAAAGAGGGGAGAGTTTGAAAAGGCACTGTTGGAAGAGAGACCTTAGTGATTGGCTGGGGGAGAGAGGGAAACTCAGGGATGCCTCTCAGGTTGGTAACTTCAGTACTGGGTTCATCATAGAAGGGTTTTCCAAAGGAGACCCTGCAAAGTTTGGTTGGTGTAATTCAGTATATGCATTGACATTTCATCATTGGAGCCAGCTTTGTTGGGCTTGTTCTGATTTCTTCCCATCCACAAACCCTGCCCACAAAGACCCCTTCAGAGGTGGAAGATTAGGTTGGGCTTCTCAGCTTGCACAAGAAGTTGTCATCCCCATGCCAGGCTCCTGGCTCCTTTATAATTCTCTCCTACTTGAGCCACCCCAATCCCCTCTACTTTCTCTGTGCCTGCTTATAGGCCAATTTCTGAAGTGCCAGAAAAGATAAATTCCACTCTCAAAGCACTGATGTCAATTTTCCTGAAGATCTGGAGGGAAAGACAAAGGTCCCATGACCAGCTCATCCTGGTTTTAGCATTCAAGGTCCTGGGTCTGGGAGCCTCCTCAGTTCTGGGCAAATCAGGATGGCTGGTCACCTGTGATCAAGAAGTGTAAGACTCCCTTTACAGCCTCCCCTTGACCTCAAGTGCTTCTGCATAGGCTGTTAGCCCACCGGGGGCCCTGCCCCCAACAGCGCTCTGTGGTCTTTGAAGCCGATACCTCCTCCTCTCACATTCCTTAGCAGAACCCAGCAGTATGCAGAATTCCCTCAGCCACACAAAAGCCAGCCCTACAGGGCTCAGCCAAACAAGCTTCTGGTTCCTCACAGTCCTGAGGCCACCCTTTCTGGTGTGTGTGTTGGGGGGTGTATTTATTACATTAGCTAGAGAAGCAATGCTTGCCTACTTAGATGGACTCTGGAAATTGGAGTTTGACGACTGCCATATATTTTATATCAAAATCTTTCCCTCTCGAAGATAAACCATTGTCCTTTATGTTCCTGCGTTTGGTTTTACTTAGCTGTGTATGTATATAGTGTATATACTGGACAAATGAGTCCTAATTTTCAACATCTAGTCTTTCTAGATGTTAAAGAGGTTGCCAGTGTATGACAAAAATAGAATTAGTAAACTAATACATTGTGTGCATTTTGTGTTAAAATTCCTAGAAAGATTGTCTTATGAAAATTTGAGCATTATAGCCC
>NW_027764076.1:0-297 GCF_054177405.1 Leptonychotes weddellii
GCTTTTAGGAGTGATGGAAAAGCTCTGTATTTTATTGTGTATTTATTGGGGAAAAGGTGAATACACCTTTCAAAGCTCCTCAAAATGTATTCTTCATATTAATGCAAGTAAATATCCCTCAAATTTACAAAAATGAAAAATAATAGCTCAATAGAGAAACAAAGTGCTCTACAGAACATTAAGGAAAAATCTCCCCTTCTTTCGTCCCTTACCCAGTTATTTCTCTGATACTTACTTACAGTGTGAGCTTAGAAGCAGTATGAAGTTTCTTTGGCAATTTTGCAACTAAGAACAATT
>NW_027764077.1:0-297 GCF_054177405.1 Leptonychotes weddellii
AAATCAAATCAATTAAAGAAGAATCCTAATAACTTAGGAAAAGTCTTATAGAAATAACTTGCAGATATTAAGTGAAAGAATAGTCAAGAGATGCCAAAGATCTGAACTGCTGAAATCCACCCCGTAATTATTGCTATTATTTTTTGAGCTCTTCCTGTGTGACAGGCCACATGGTAAGCACTTCTCATGTGTTGTGGTAAAACCCTCTAAACGTTTTATGAGGTCACTACCATTACAATCCTCACTGTATTGATGAGGCAAGGTTAAAGTACCCAAAGTAATGCAACTAGTAAAATG
>NW_027764078.1:0-297 GCF_054177405.1 Leptonychotes weddellii
TGTCTTCAACAAATGGTGGTGGGACAACTGAATATTCACATGCAAAAGGATGAAGTTGGACCCCTACCTCACACCATATACAAATATTAACTCAGAACGGATTAAAGACCTAAAAGTAAGAGCTAAACTATAAAACTTTTGAAAGAAAATATAGGAGTAAATCTTGGTGACTTTGGGTTAGGCAAAACCTTGTTAAATATGACACCAAAGGCACAAGTGACAAAAAATAATAGATAAATTGGACGTCATTAAAACTAACAACTTTTGGGGGCTCCTGCGTGGCTCAGTTGGTTAAGC
>NW_027764079.1:0-297 GCF_054177405.1 Leptonychotes weddellii
TGTATGGGGGCCGCGGGGCCTGTGTCCGGAGGGGCTGTGCGCACGGATGCTCGGGGGGGGGGGTCATTCTCGCTCTCCTGCTCCTCTCTGGTTAGTGCCAATGCTCAATCACGAGCCCTGGTCTGCAAGGGGGGTTATTTCCGTCCACCTCGCACTGAGGGTGCCACCCTGCGGGACCCCCACTGGGCAGGTGACTTCCATCCTCTGAGGCCCTCGCTGCTGTAAATGGAAGCTGGACACCATTCTTGACTTATAACTGGTTTGTTGTAACTTGTAACTGGTTTGTTGACCAAACGC
>NW_027764080.1:0-297 GCF_054177405.1 Leptonychotes weddellii
TATAGAGGATGATGGAAGTAGTACAAGCTATTTAGACTCTGTGAAGTGCTAAGAACACGCTGTATCTGCAGTAGAACAGTCTGAACTGAGGACATGGCTGTATAATACTGAGCGAGCAACAGAGTGAGGGGACATCAGTGTACCCAGACACAAACCTCACTGTAGACTGGAACTGGCCATACAGCGGGTGCACACTATTTACTAATTCTGTCTTCAAACACCACAGGCAGATGCATATGGAGGAAATCTGCAGGTTTCCTGTCAGTGTCTGGGGCTTCCTTTCCATAGAGCAGTTTC
>NW_027764081.1:0-297 GCF_054177405.1 Leptonychotes weddellii
CCTGCTCGGCAGGGAGTCTGCTTCTCCCTCTGACCCTCCCCCCTCTCATGTGCTCTCTCTCATTCTCTCTCTCTCAAATAAATAAATAAAATCTTTAAAAAAAAAAAAAAAAGAAGTCAGTTGTGAATCAAATTATAATTCCTTTGAAAGTACTCACTGATTTGGTGGTAAATAATGCACCATATGCTATTAAGATTTTATCTTTGTCATTTTTTTTTTAACAGTAGTCCTATGATGTGTCTATATGTGATTTTGCTTCTCATCCTTTCTTTTTTATATATGTGATTTGGTTTTTTA
>NW_027764082.1:0-297 GCF_054177405.1 Leptonychotes weddellii
CAGAGAGACTGTGGGCTCTACCCAGTTTCTCCCAACGGCATCATCTTGCAAAACAACGCGACAACACAGTCGTATTGAGACGTCCCCAGTTTGGTCATTCATGTCCGTCTGCATTTAGCTCTGCCCAGTGTCCCCGCATGTCGGGGTTCATGTATCCCCCACCACAGTCAGGGTGCAGAGCTCCAGTCCCAGGATGCCTCCGGGTGCCCTTTATAACCACACCTACCTCCCCAACCCCAGCCCCTGGCAATCACTGATGTATTCACCATTTCCAAAACTGGTCTTTCCAAAAGTGTG
>NW_027764083.1:0-297 GCF_054177405.1 Leptonychotes weddellii
CTTTTTTCCTGTTGTGTCTGGAGGTGTTTCAATTTTACTTATTTATTCAAGCTATCTGCTTTGGAGAGGTTCAAAAGTTTTCTTGAAAATCTTTAAAAAAAATTTTTTTTTTTTAAAGATTTTATTTATTTGAGAGAGAGAGAATGAGAGAGAGCACATGAGAGGGGGGAGGGTCAGAGGGAGAAGCAGGCTCCCCGCCAAGCAGGGAGCCTGATGCGGGACTCCATCCCAGGACCCCGGGATCCTGACCTGAGCCGAAGGCAGACGCTTAACCATCTGAGCCACCCAGGCATCCTG
>NW_027764084.1:0-297 GCF_054177405.1 Leptonychotes weddellii
AAAAAAAAATTGGGAGTAAAGATTCAGCTCACAAATGAAGAAAATATTTAATTCGTTGAGAAATAGGCAAAATATCAAGGCTGTAAATGGTCCATTACAGTGTTCGAAAAGGCATCTGCAATATTGGAGTGCTGAACACAGACCTCATCATAACTCCACCACAAGAAAAGCTACTCTTCCAGACCAAGGAGGGGAGAAGCGGGAGGAATTATACCAGCACTGCATTTTGCCCCCCGATTACAAAATTCTAGGTTCCTAGGAAAGAATTCAGCCTGCCGTCATGTCGGTAAAAATGAT
>NW_027764085.1:0-297 GCF_054177405.1 Leptonychotes weddellii
ATACACACACACTCGTGCATGTGCTCACACAATATTTACATCAATAGCTAATTTCATTACTGAAAATCATTTGTATCATCCTTGGTCACATAATACCTAGTGTTTGTTCTTCCACAATACACATCTTTGATATTAGGTGACATTAATTAGTATAAAAGGATGAAGAAATTTTGTCTCTAGCAAATTTTTCTTTATACAGATTATAACGCTTACCATCTCAGGAATAATGCAATGCATATGATTTTGTTACTAAGACTGCCATTTTTAATAAAGTCTCTGTAGTTTTCATTGTTTTTC
>NW_027764086.1:0-4006 GCF_054177405.1 Leptonychotes weddellii
AAAAAAAAAAAAAAAGATAGTAGGAAGGGAAAAATGAAGGGGGGAATCGGAGGGGGAGAAGAACCATGAGAGACTATGGACTCTGAGAAACAAACTGAGGGTTTTAGAGGGGAGGGAGGCGGGGGGATAGGTTGGCCTGGTGATGGGTATTAAAGAGGGCACGTATTGAGTGGAACACTGGGTGTTATATGCAAGCAATGAATCATGGAACACTGCATCAAAGACTAATGATGTAATGTATGGTGATTAACATAACAAAATTAAATTTAAAAAATAAATAAATAAAAGAAGCCAGGCAGCAGCATATTCGCTCAGTGACTATTTAGAGAGAGTTGCCACAGGACACCCAAATGCTAAGCTCTTTCCAATAGCCCTCTTCATGGGGGCTCACTTCTACACAGTGTTTGGACTTCTGCCCATCAGGGTCAGGATGGCAGGTGTAACTCAGTAGCCTGCCAGGTACGAGCCCAGCAGCCACCTGTCTTCACAGGCAGATGGACCACAGTTCTTGGCCGAATGTCCCCAAGAGCTGAAGAATATATCATTCCCACTCTAGCATCTTCCTTCCTTGGTCTGTTTACAGAGCACCCACATGAACAGCTATGCTGGGCTCCTTCTGAGGACCCAGTCATCAAAGAGGGGCACTGAACGGCCCGATCTGCCACCAAAGAGAAAGTAGCTTAACTCTTTGGAGCCTCAGTTTCCCTGGCTGCAATGTGAGAGTATTACCAGTTCATAGGGTGTTATACATGATGCGCTTAGGGCAGGGAGCACAGCTCCTGGCCGGCAGCAGGTACTCCATGAATGGCACAAATATTATTCTCATTATTGTTACATGTTATCGCTGTGATCTCTGCACCATAGCTTTTGTAACTAAGTGTCCTTTTAGATGATTGTAAGCGACCCAGCAAGTCCCTTGGGGCTTCCGCAGCTCAGTTTTCTCATCTGTAACATGGGGATTGTCTTACCTGCTCTCCTTTCCCACAGATGCAGTGATGCGCATGAAAATGCCTTTTTTTTTTTTTAAATACGCCTCAAAGAATAAAAATACATGTTGTTACTGCCCTGCTTAAAATCTCCGGATGGCTCCCTGCGGATTCTGGGAGAAGATCCAAATTCCCAGGGCACCGTTTACAGAACTTCGCGTGATGAGGCTGTTCTCTGCTTCTCCAGCCTCCTTGAAAGGCAGTCTGCCTGCCCCCTCCTACCCAACCCCCACATTCTCCGTGAGCGGGAAGGAGGGGGGACTTCTCCCAACACGCATCCATCACATCAGGCTACACTCCAGTGACTTGCTTATGTGGCTGGAGTCCCTAAGGGCTGGCACTGTCTCGCTCATCCCTGCGTCCCCCACGCCAGCCCTCGCCAGCCCGGACTCGCTCAGTGTCTGGGGCAAGAACTGAGGCGGCTGTCTCTCAGGCAGAGCTGTTTCTGTCCTGTCCAAACTGGCTCTTCCCTGAGGGCTCAGGCCCTTGTGGGGAAACGGGCTGGGGCAACCACGATGTCCTGGACCCACAGAGGACACAATTCTCGAGGCTGGCACATGGGCAGCCCTGGGAGGCCTGGGAGTGAGCCAGAGGTGGGTGAAAGACCCCCTCAGGCCGGAAACACTGGGATCCTGGTTACAGGCCTGCAGTGGGGAGGGGTGGGGAAGTGAGGGAAGGAAAGAAGGGGGAGGAGAGGAGGGGAGAGGGATGACTCTGGGACCAAGGCCATTTCCCTGCTTTTCCCTCTAAAACTGGAGAGGCATCTGGCATAGAGGTAGAGAATGTTCCCCAGAACCAAGGCCTCTCCACCGCCCCCCCCCACATAATTTTCTTAACTCCTCTGTGCCTCAGTTTCCTCATCTGTAGAAAGGGGTGATCAAAGTGAAGTACCCACTGGATAGTAGGACCACGAGATGACTCCTCTGTCATGAGTGCTGGGAGCAGAGCCTGCACCCCAAAGTGTCAGCTGCTGGTCTTAACCTGCGTGAACCTCAAGCATCACCATCCTCAAATACTTGGATCCTTCCCATGCCACCCTGCCTCCATTATCTTTCTGCTCAAATATCACCAGTATGTTTCTCTACAAATTTCCTTTTAAGGGAAAACAACACAGAACTGAGCTTTTTAAACAAATCGATTGCCACCCCAACACACGAACACCTCATAGCTCCTCATTCCCAGCAGGAGGAATTCCACATTCCTTGGTCTGGCCTCCAGCGCCCACCATTTTCTGGCCCCAGCTGCCCTTTCTCGGTGTCCTGCTGTCCCTCTGTGTCCTCCTCCCAGCCACACTGACCCCGGCACTTGTTTATGATGCCTCAGCTTCCACCTCACCTGCCCCCACCCCTGCGACCCTGCTGCCCCAGCTCTGCGGGGTCCTGTAAGGCAGATCTATGTGGCACTTCCTTCCATATGCATCTCTGGGCTCCCGAGGTCTGGGAACAGGATTTACTTGTAAATAATAGCAATAGTCATCATAGTAGGAATAACAATAATGACATTTACTATAAGAATGCTAATGGTCGGGGCGCCTGGGTGGCTCAGTCGGTTAAGCATCTGCCTTCAGCTCAGGTCATGATCTCGGGGTCCTGGGATCGAGTCCCATATCAGGTACCCTGCTGAGCAGGGAGTCTGCTTCTCCCTTTCCCTTGGCCTGTCTCCCCCCGCTTGTGTACGCTCTCTGAAATAAATAAATGAAATCTTAAAAAAAAGAATGTTAATGGCCAATACCACGTGCTCCCTTTTATGGGCCAGAGACCGTGAAAAGTGTCTTCCCACAGCTGGGGAGCAGCACCACGTTGGCTTACCAGCATGGATCTGGACGTAAACTGCCTGGGTTCAAATCCCAGCTCCCACTTTCTGGCTGGGTGATCCCCGGCCAGTTACGTAACAGCTCTGTGTCTCCGTTGTCCCATCTGTGGACAGGGTTGGCAAATGTGTGCACATAGGGCTGCCAGGAGGGCTCTGAGTTAGCCACAAATGCTGGGAAAGGTGGTTAGACTTCCTGCCCTATCTGCCCATTGACAAGATCCCCAGGGGATCCTACATGCTTTGACCTTTGAGAAGAGCTGCCCCACTCGATGCTGTCAGCTCCAGAAGGGCTGGGCCCCAGTCTGCCTTAGTCCCTGCTGTGCTCAGGGCTCAGACAGCATCAGGCACAGGGGAAGTATGTAAGAAACATTGTTAGCTGTCCTCGGGAGGGATCACAGTCTCCAATTAAATTCCTGTTGTCCTCCTTCCAGGCATAGTCTCCTGTGCTTAGGACAGGACTCCTGACAAGGTGGGAATGTGCTGGTCAAGGCTCTGAACTGGAGGCCTGAGCTCTTGTATGTCCTGCCATTCAGTCTGTCCTTCAACAAACATTTCCTGAGACCAATCTTGAGCAGGGCTCCATGCAAGGTGTGGGATTGTGAAGAAGACCAAGGAAGGCTTCAGCCTCCTGCAATATGGTGGACAGGATACCTTCCCCATGGCTGGATAAAGCACTTACCATGTCTTCTACATGAAGGGTTGAGGTCAGAAGCCAGCAAGGGAGATCTGTGTGAGACGCAATGCCATAGCTGCCCCCGGAAGGCCATGCTGGTCTCCGCGAATGAGGGAAGTCGGATAGTACACATACACAGAGAGAGTCAGCTGGAACTAAGCCCACCACAGAAAGCCAGCACCCTGGAAGGGCTATTCCCTCCACAGAGTAGGTTGGGTGGGAAAACTCCACTTTAGCACAAGAGATCACAAGGAGTCTGTCTTTCTTAACCTGAGCTCTAGGTGGGGAAAAAAAATCTCCCTTGAGAATATGTGACTACAGGCCTATATCCCATGGGAATTTGGGGTTGAACTTATATCATCCAAATGGCCCACAAGCCTCTAGTCAGTGAAGGAACAGAAAAAGGTGCCCCGAGCCAGTGAAACTGCTGGTCAGTGATGCTCCTAATATCCCTGACACCCCAGATCAGGGATGAAAATAAAATATATAACCTTGAGCCTGTAATACCCTTGGGGCTAAAGTTGAGTCACATAGC
>NW_027764087.1:0-297 GCF_054177405.1 Leptonychotes weddellii
TTCAAGTTCACACAGGACATTCATCAAAATAGACCATATTCTGGACCAGAAAACACACCTGAACAAACTTATATGAAAACATATAAAATATGTTAGTGTGTTCGTCAAACCACAATAGAATTAAACTAGAAATAAAAAACAGAAAGCTAGAAAATTCCAAAATACGTGGAGAATAAGCAACATACTACTAAATGACCCAAGTGTCAAAGAAGTCTTGAAAAAGTGGAAGCTTAATTGTTTTGTCCTTCACATTTAGGTTTACAATCCATCTCAAATCAACTTTATGTGTGATGTGAG
>NW_027764088.1:0-297 GCF_054177405.1 Leptonychotes weddellii
CTGTGTACTTTCCATTATTCAGCCCAGCTGAGGCCCCTAATCTAAAGGGTTATTTAAAATAAGCAATCTAGAAGAGTATTGTTCAGAAAAATAAAATTACACACCACACATATAATTTACATTTTCTGAGGCATACTTAAAGAAGTTTAAAAAAATGAAATTTATTTAAATAATATAATGTTTCTCCAAATATATCCAAAATAATTCAGCATGTAATCCAAATGAATTAATGAGGTGTTTTACATTCTTTTTCTGTGTGGTCTTTGAAATACCTTATGTTTTTCACAGGTATGACAC
>NW_027764089.1:0-297 GCF_054177405.1 Leptonychotes weddellii
GAGCTGCCGGAAAGGCCTGGAGGAAGGTGGCTGTTCTTACTGAAATTAAACAAAACCCACACCAGGGCCAGTTCACAGCCCCTGTCTCAGGCTGTCCCGGCTCGAGGATGGAATCCTGGCCCCGGAGCCCTGCAAGCCGGCCTCAGTGCGGTGGACCCAAGGGAGGAGGGACCAGGGGCGGGTCCCCACAGGGTGGCAGGTAATGGCACCCCATGACCTCAGTCCTGGCTTCACCCACTGCAGGAGGCCCCTGGTGCTCCTCCGCCCGCCCGTGGGCCCTGACAGGTGCGCCCCACC
>NW_027764090.1:0-297 GCF_054177405.1 Leptonychotes weddellii
GTAAAGTCTGTTTATTTTTATCAAAAAAAAAAAAAAAAGAAAAGAAAAGAAAGAAAAAGAAAGTACAGAAAGGAAAAAAGAAAGGAAGGAAAGGAAAGGAAAAGAAAGGAAAGGAAAGGAAAAAGAAAAGAAAAGAAAAAAAAGCTTTCCCAAACACCTCAAGCTGACACATGTTTATTTCTCACAAGATCAACCATAAATTTAAAGAAGACTTTGAAAAAGTGAGTATTTGTCTTCCCCAAGACCTTTAGAGACCTTGCCACTGATACCCCCGTACACCAGGGGATCATTGAGACC
>NW_027764091.1:0-297 GCF_054177405.1 Leptonychotes weddellii
CTCAGCAGGGAGTCTGCTTCTCCCTCTGACCCTCCTCCCTCTCATGCTCTCTGTGTCTCTCTGTCTCTCATTGTCTCTCTCGCAAATAAATAAAATCTAAAAAAAAAAAAGTATTCTACAGTTTTATGAACACTGCAGATAAATCGAAATACAGCTAAAAGTAAAGCTCTAGTATATCATTTTCAAGAGATAGCTTCTAAATCAAATCTTAAGAGTAATAATACTAGCATGGAGGCAAAGACAGAAGAGAATCTCTTCTTAAAAATAATTAATTGTGATAATAAAATCTCATCATTA
>NW_027764092.1:0-297 GCF_054177405.1 Leptonychotes weddellii
TCGGCAGGGAGTCTGCTTCTCCCTCTGACCCTCCTCCCTCTCATGCTCTCTGTCTCTCATTCTCTCTCTCGCAAATAAATAAATAAAATCTTTTAAAAAAATAAATAAATATTTAAAAAAAAGCAGGGAGTCTGCTTAAGGATCCTCTCTCTCCCTCTTCCCCTCCCCCTGCTTGCTCGCGCACCCTCTCTCTCCCTCTGAAATAAATAAATCTTTAAAAAAAACTATTAGTCATATTGATCAAATGATATAATGGATATACATTTCAAAGTGTTACTCTGTGAAGTATTTATTTTA
>NW_027764093.1:0-297 GCF_054177405.1 Leptonychotes weddellii
CCCTGGTTTGCTTGACACCAAATGGGCACTTCTGCCTACCACCCAGCATGGGCTGGGAGCAGGGAGAGCAGCGGGCACTAATCCTGTCTGTGCCTCCAGCTCACCGGGGCCTCTTGTTCGGATCCACCTTCTCTTGGCCACTAGGAGGAACAATGAGTAAACACAGAGTTTGTTGTAAATACAGCTTTAAGGGTGGTACATGGGCGCCTGGGTGGCTCAGCTGGTTAGGCGACTGCCTTCGGCTCGGGTCATGATCCTGGAGTCCCGGGATCGAGTCCCGCATCGGGCTCCCTGCTC
>NW_027764094.1:0-297 GCF_054177405.1 Leptonychotes weddellii
CTCCTGGGACTGCAGTCCTGTAGGGAACCCCTGCATTTTTGTGGGCTTTACTTTGAGGAACACCAGATTCTTACAATGAAGAGCCAAGAAAGATTTCTCTCCTAAATCTACAGAAGGAGAGGGAGAGCAATCCTTCTGAAATAAGCCCAGAGCCTTTTCCATAACAAAGGCCCACTCTCCAGAGCAAAGACTACCAGAATCTTGTCCCAGAGTCCTGGGGAAAAAGACATTCCTCTCACTCCAGGCCCATCTACCCTTCCTGTCTCACCTTAATAGGGAAGATTTGAAAAAAACAAA
>NW_027764095.1:0-297 GCF_054177405.1 Leptonychotes weddellii
TCCCCACTGGCTGACTTGTGCTGAGGATCTCTCAATGGTGGTGGGGAAGTATTTTGAGTGCTGTGCAGGTGTAATTGTTAAAACTGAGTCATGATGGGGCGCCTGGGTGGCTCAGTTGGTTAAGCGACTGCCTTCGGCTCAGGTCATGATCCTGGAGTCCCAGGATCGAGTCCCACATCGGGCTCCCTGCTCAGCAGGGAGTCTGCTTCTCCCTCTGCCCTCTTCCCTCTCGTGCTCTCTGTCTCTCATTCTCTCTCTCTCAAATAAATAAATAAAATCTTTAAAAAAAAAAAAAAA
>NW_027764096.1:0-297 GCF_054177405.1 Leptonychotes weddellii
TGAAATAAATGACTACTGAAATAAAACAGATTTACCAGAAATTGGCATGTTATTTGAGTATTATTTTAATTAAAAAACGAACTACTGGGACCTCATCAAATTAAAAAGCTTTTGCACAGCAAAAGAGATAGTCAACAAAACCAAAAGACAACCGACACAATGGGAGAAGATATTTGCAAATGACATATCAGATAAAGGGTTAGTATCCAAAATCTATAAAGAACTCATCAAACTCAATACCCAAAGAACAAATGATCCAATCAAGATATGGGCAGAAGACATGAACAGACATTTTTC
>NW_027764097.1:0-4006 GCF_054177405.1 Leptonychotes weddellii
GGTCTTGTCTGCCTAATTATTCAGAGCCTCGTTCACAGTGAGGGCTTTGCTGTATTAACATAGCTCGGAGATATTCTCACATTCTGGATCCATTTTAAGAGATCCATCTATATACCCCTTCCAACCTTTCTTAAGTTGACACCAGTCCTTTTCCAAGCCCCTGAGAATCCAGCCAAACCCCATGTTCACTTTCCATGAATATACATGATCTTATTTTATACCATATCTCTTCAGGCCAAGGAGACAAAATGAACTACTCAAAGCTCTGCTCCGTAGGAGGACTTCCTTTCTCGCCCTTTGCTGCGACCCATGAACAGGGGGTTCAATGCTCCCCACCACCTCGTTTGTGACAGGTAGTAACATAACACACAGAACCACTTCTAAGTCAAGCTTGAATTTTTTTCCAACATCAGTTATCCAAATGGAGCTCTCATGAGGCCATAGTTGTGAATTGAATGAAAGAGGCAGCATGGCAGGGGAGCGTACTGGGAATGTGATCACTCAACTACTCATGCCTTTAGTGCTGGCTCAGGACACTTCCTGAATGATAGAACTCAAAGGATGCACTTAGGTCAGGGATTCTCAACTGAGGGCAATTTTGCTTCTCAGAGGTAAAATTTAGCAATTTAATATTTAACAAGGTTTAGAGACGTTTTTGATTGTCACAATTGCAGGGTGCTACAGGCAACTAGTTGATAAGAAGCCAGGGATGCTGCTAAACATACACAATGCTCAGGATAGCTCCCCACAAGAAAAAATAATTTGAGCCAATCAATAGTGCCAAGGTTGAGAATCTCTGATTTATATTTATGTCTAGATGAGTTCGATAACATCTTGTTCAGAATGGACCCAGGGTCAGGGTTACCTGGAGTTCAGAGATGAGGTGTTCATTCTCCAAAAAGCCAGATAGAATGGGCTGTTTCTCAAGAGCAAAGAGTTATTAGCCTAAGAGGACTTGTCTCGGTGCCAGTACCCATTGGACCTCTGGCTGGCAAGGTCTGTCACAGACACTAGTCATTAACTGCAATGGCCTTGTATATTACTAAAGTTTCCCACATAATACTACTTCCAGTCAAAGAATTCACTTAAAAAATCCACCCACAAAACATTTTCTTCGCATCTCTATGTGCTGCCTGTTTTGTACTGACAGGAGAAAGGCTTCAATAAAGATTATATACAACAATGCCATTGTTGAATGGGAAGCTGAGACCACATTTGGCCATTTCAAGTTCTTTAAAGCACTGGGCACTGACAAAATGGGCATTAAGGTGCTGGAGTGGTTGATAATCCACCAAGGGGAAATCAAGTTACTGCTACACAGTGAGTATGGACAAAACCCCAGAGGCCCTGAGTTGCTTCCTGTTTAGACTCTCAGGTTAGAGGATCTCAACAACCTTACATAGAAAGGAGCTCAGATTCCTTAGGAATGAGGTTTTAGTTACCCCACTGGATAAAAAACCTACACCTGTTAAGAATTCTGGCTTAGGGGAGCCTGGATAGCTCAGTTGGTTAAGCGGCTGCCTTTGGCTTGGGTCGTGATCCCAGGGTCCTGGGATCAAGTCCCACATCGAGCTTCCTGCTCAGTGGAGAGCCTGCTTCTCCCTCTCTCTGCCTGCCTCTCTGCCTCTGTGCTCTCTATCGCTCTGTCAAATAAAATCTTTAAAAAAAAAAAGAATTCTGGCTGAAAGTCAAGGGAACATGGAATAGATAATGGACAAAATTAATTCATAAATACTATCTAGGGTTTCATGACCAGTTTCAAAAACAAGAGCCATATAGCCTCTACCTATATTCCTTTCTATGGCATGTGTGTATTTTAACCAAATTTAGCTTTTTTCTATTTCTTACGTTGTTGTAAATAGGACTTTTGACATTGGCTAACTGCAATGTAGTGCATAGATTGCAGAATATTGTGAATGGTATTGCTATAGAACTGAGGAGGAAGGGACATTCCTGAGATCCTGGATATGGAACTTAATATAGTAACCTATGAGACTTGATTGCCTTTGTGTGAGGAAGGGTTCATTCTCAGTTGTTGAGTGAGAAATGGTTGTACTATGTTAGGTGGGATAATTTTTTAAAGAAGTATAATCATGTGTATGTGTATATTGGACAGGCAAAGGAGTGGACACTAGTGGCTATTTTGTCATTGACCGCTTAGCCCCACAACCCATTTTTATTTTGGGAGAATTCCTTGTTATGTGTTTGTGGGAGGCAAGGCTCCACATTACATTAGAGAAGGCAGAGATTAGATATTTTCTTTCTCTCAAACTGGTTAGTATGTATGTAACCTTGGTGCCCACCACTTGTATGCTCCTGCGCAAGTTTTGAGTTGTGATGAATGACACAATAACAGAAAGCTTAGAAATACAGTTGTACCGTTCTGTGACAGTGACGATGGTTTCCAGCGGTGTTCAGCAGTGATTGGGCTAGTAATAGAATTCTAACCAGGCTGTTTTGAAGTTTATCTTAGCTATAATCTCTGCTACCAAGCTTTCCTTGGTTTCTGTCATTTTTTGATCCTGGTGTTTGGCCTTTCCCTCAGTTCTGTGAGCTACTCCCTATTCCTACAATAAAATTACTTAATTCTTACCTAGCTAAAATTAGATTCTGATGTTTAAGATCAAGAACTAAGAATTCATCATATATCAACTTTTCACCACTACCTGTCCACAAAGCTTCTTTTAAAAACTTTGTTCTACAGTGATTTCTGCCACCTGGATTCATTGCTTTTACTAGTAATTTAAAAAACTATTGTATACTCTCCAGCCTTATTATTTTATAATGACTCATCCTCCTAAAGAGTCTTTTAGACTCTTTTTAATCAATACTTAGGCTGAAGCTTACACATAGCAGGTGCTCAGTAATTGTTTATGACATTTATTGAACATTTAATCTGCATAGAATTACAAAGTGGTGTAAGGAAAAATGAAAAATAATTTTCGAAGAATTGACCTCAGATCTTGTGTAATTTACATAAATAAACACTAAGAAAAACTACAAACACATGAGTGTTTCCTACACTGGTAAAAAAAAATCTTTGTATATACTGAAATTTAAAAAAATATATATAAGAAAGGCTAAAAGGAATGTATAAGTGTGATTTTTAAAATATATTCTTGGATTTTCTTTAGAGCTGACCATTTGCATTGCCATTGGATTTAGCAGATAAGTGGTATAATTAAAGGATATTCAAAATGTAACTTATTTAGATTTTCATAAATTAAAATATCAGAACCAGACTCCATAGTAAAGTAGTCTTAGATATTAAGTCACTGGGATAATGACCTAAATTATACAAAACTCTAGGTCATTGCTCTGAGTAAAGAGGTATCCAGCAATACAAGATGGTTTGTCAAACATCAGTGCTTAGAATGGTAATATTTTTTTACTTATAATCTGAAGAGGTTGTGTACAACAAAATTTCCAAATTCACAATGATACTGAACTCTCCTACTGGAATTTGGAAGAAACTCTGTAAGAATAGCCCAGAAAAACATACAAATAGGCAGAACCATGACATATTTGGTAGTGGACATCTTGATAACATTATGGGAAAAAGGGAACCTGAGTGGCGCGGTTGGTTAAGTGCCCAACTCTTGGTTTCGGCTCAGGTCATGATCTCAGGGTCATGAGATCAAGACCCGAGACCGGCTCTGCAGTCAGCGTGGAGTCCACTTGAGATTCTCTCTTCCTCTCCCTCTGCCCCTCCCACTCATGCACGCTCTTGCTTTCTATAAAATAAATAAATAAATCTTTAAAAAGAAAAATTATGGGGAAAAAAATCCAAATGTGTATGTAAGGGACCACCAGGAAAAGTGTTACAAACAAATTGAAATACATACTTTGAATTAAACTTCTGGCCTCTACTACTCAAGAAAAAGTCAGAAATGTTTCAAACCCGTGCTGAAAAGACGGACCAAAATTGGGTGTAAGAAGTCCTCAGTTTGAAAAGTTTAAGCTTAAAAGTGTGTGTGTGGCCTGAGCGCAGGGCGGGGGGGGGGGG